>NC_039359.1:153508725-153747983 GCF_003573695.1 Papaver somniferum | reverse complement strand
AAAAGAAAAAAAAAAAAAAAAGTAAAGAAATTACTTGTGATTCTTCTAAGATAAATTAGTTGTCCTATTTTGGTATTGTTGCGCAAGATGAAAGTAAAAAGGATGTGTTAAGCGAGCGAGACCATAGTCATGTATTAATACACTAGTTATGCAACTGAATCTAAACATATATCAATTACAAGAGTTGGCAAATAGCTCCAAGTAGAAGATTTAGATCGAAAAAGCTTTTGGTTGGTAATTCGCAGCTATGGAATTCCTAACTTGAGAACTTTCCTAAGCATTTTCAAGGGCTCGTCATTATTACCATAGTTTATTTAATCTGCTTTCGCCTTAATCCAACTGCAATTATCAAGCAGGCATAAAGCAATAGCAGTAGATTACATTGAAATCAAACAAATGAGATAACAAAGTATTATCAGCAACTTGTCACTAATACTGAACTAGGAAATGTAGAGCAGAGAGATAACGAGGTACAGAACAGCTTTGTAGATTTACCAGAGAGCTGAGTGGTGTTGAGACAGAAACCCTTGAGCTCAACCTGGATAAAATTGTGCCCACCATTCGCATTGTGGGTAAACCTGAACTGATTCCACAGTAAGCTCCCATGTTTATGGGTGTCCTCTGCTGGTGATAGTTGCCTTCCGTCCCCGGTTCCCACTTTTGGCTCCTGTATTTAGAAATCAAAATGGTTCCATCTTTCTATTAGCCATAAACAATTCATATATGTAGAGATGAAAAACTAGAAGATGAGAATATGCGAATATGAGTCACAGTATAAAGAGAATATATTGGTTCCGAAGATATACAAATGAATCTGGTGCTGTAAAAGGGTGAGAGGAGACTAGGGCAAATGTGAATGAGGCAGTACCAAAAACAAAATTTGACATTGTATTTCTAAACGTAGCACTAAGACCACCAGTTAACTGTAAATCAGATAAATTACATGAGGATTCATTTCAACAATGCTGATCAGTAACTACTCCACCAGCAAACCCACATCACCCTTGTTTTTATGTAGATACAAGGTAACACCTGAGATTAGCCTTTTTTTTTTAATTGTAAGTAAGAATCTAAGTGGTTGGTTCACTGCAAGCATCTTAATGGGAATGAAATATACGAATCGATAGGAGTATCCTTGTTGGTAGGTTATATGCTGTGTTGCAACGACATGTCATTTTTTTTTTGAGCCGTGTCCGTACGTATGGACACTCGTGCTCGTACTAATACCCCAAATACGGTTGTGTTAAGAAGATATTCCTAAAATCAGAATTTTACTAAACATCTTCATTTTAAGTAGGGAAACTTTGACTAATAACCAGTTGTCCCGTAACTTCTAGGAAGAACATAAACACCGAGATTGGAGCTCTAGAAAGACTTAAACAGTTAAACTCAAGAATTCTTGTCCAGTGACAAGTTAAGATCTCTTCTGCAATAACATATATCAGGCATAATTTACGCATACAAAAACAATAGTTATATTCCCGTAAAATATTAAACATTTAAACCTATCTTGCAACTAGGTATGTGTGTGTCTGGTTTGCAGTTTGATTATTAGGATTCTGGTGACTACAAAAAGAGCATGATATATGGTACCAAACACTACTACTTATTCACCATGACTAAAATGACCTCTGCATTACTGGTTGAAGACTCTTCAGTAGAGTTTTTTTTTACTAGAATAAATATGTTTCTTCTTCAGTCTCCTAAGCCAGTGGAAGATGATAGGATACTGAAGGTCACGATTATCAACAGCTTCAGTTAACACAGAATTACAGACCTTCTTTACAATGCCACCTTATCTTACTTCGATTTCACCAATATATGCTACCTGGAGAGATGGATTATTGTGTGAGAATGCACCAAATATTAGCTTCTGAAGGAATATAGAGACCCTTTCAAGACAGAAGTAGCAACCAGAAAATGGTACACTTCCAAAGAAAATGTAGGTAAATGAGAAGTAACACAAATATTGAACCAAAGTAACATGATATAAATCCAACTCATGCTAGAACAAAAGTGCGCATCTTAAGACTCACTTGATAAGTTGAAGCTGACTTTCATTCTAAGCTGTATGTAGGTTAAATAAATGGCCAACAAGAATATCTAATGTATCAAAACACGAAAAAATATACACTACCACCGGCTCCTAAAATTTGAAAACCAAAAAGTGAACATTGTGCATGAATATACCATAGGCCATGTCCCAAAGGACACTAATCATAACTGTCCAGAAACATGAGAGATACGGACTATAAAGGATAACATGATGCAATTGTAGAAAGCAAATAAGTTAAATAATCAAAGCACCTTCTCTTGGCAGAGAAGTACCAAATAAAGAACTATTCAAATCCCGCGTTTTAGCAAGGAATTAAATTAGAATTAGTAAATAAAAAGTAAGGATTTCAACTCACCAGTACAATGACTCATCGTCTCATCAAGTCAGCAACTGAGAAACTAAATACACGTCTGCCTTGCAGACTCGGCAATCACGAGACGTCAATCGTGTCACATGAGGGATATTAACTAGGATTTTGTTCGGGCGGCCTACGACACGTATGTTCATCCACGATGAGAATGTGAATAAGTCGTGCAAGCAGTTGAAGGAGTTGACAAAGTAGTGGGTGGACAATCAACCAAATCTCCGCACGATGAGAAACTGGTTTTACACGACTTCCCACTTTCCCACTCTTCCACATCAGCAACTGTCACACTTACTGGGATCAAGGTGTCTACTGCTTTTGCAACATAAATAGTTCTCTAACCCATGATTGAAACAACAAACAACTTTCGATACAAAGTCTTTCGTCTACTCATCGTCTTAGAAATTACTCTCAACTGAGTAAATTCAATCATTCAGAAACTATTTTCACGCAAAAATACACAACACACCAACAATCATTGATCACCATTGATCTCATACATTCCTCAGCTTCCCTCCTACAGATCAACCCATCCTCTCTTGTGACCGAATTGGCTCTGGAACGGCCATTATCATGGTTTAGGCCGGAGTACTACAGATTGATTTCTCGAATTAAAAGCACAACCTTTTTGCAGTGCATCTATTTGCAAAAGGTTAAAGCAATTTGCTCGGTTTAAGTAGTCTCCTCCGCACGGTCGTCTCCTTATTTCCTAGAAAACCAGTAAATCGTTTTCTCCCATCAACAGATTGGCGACCACAGTGGGAGATTAATCTCTCGGTTGCAATCTCAAATCACAAAGATGGCTGGTCTTAGGTCTAGGTTAGTTACAGGTCCCAACACAAACGACGCTAGCACTAGAAACGATAACGATGAGGATATCCCGAAAACAATTGTCGCCTCTAACACTGATGGTGGTGATAATCCCCTCGGCCGACACCCTGCAGAAGTCCGAGGGAATCCACATACTATAGATGATCTCATGAAGGTGCAAGAGACTCTTGCCAAAAATCATACTGACATGGATACAACACAGAAGGAGCTGTGCAATTATCTAAAAACTCTCACTCACAAGATGTCAGAAAAACTCAGGAGAAAGTAAAGGGAAAAGAAGCAGCTTCAACTGTCGATCCAGAAGTTGTTCCAGTCCATGTAGCCGACGATGATGAAGTCCAATAAGCTGCATAGAAATCGACATCAAAAGAGCATGTCGGTTTCATCACTCGTGAAGATCTTGAACGTTTTATGGAGGACCGTGGGAAAAGCACCACACCAAATGTCCATCGTCACCAACCTCCATATCCTGATGCTACGCAAAGGATTCCTCTTCTAAAAGGTTATACCTCTCCATCCTTCACTTTGTATGATGGAAAAGGAAATGTTCGAGAGCATGTCTCTCGATTTCTGGAAACATTGGCGATCATGAACATAACCATGTCGTACGTCTGAAGGAATTTTCAAAATCCTGAAAGGCAGAGCATATACCTGGTACAACAACATCGCGACAGGGAGTATCACTAGTTGGGGAGAAATGATTAACGCCTTATACAGAAAATAATTCTTCGTATCAGAGAAAATTACTCTCCCTGACCTTGGGAGAATGTTTCAGAGAAGCAATCAACATCCCAATGACTATGTGAAAAGATTCAGAGTTCAAGCCTTGGACTGTCATGATCCAAACGTCACAGAACAACAACTTGTATACTTTTGCATCAACGGCATGATCCCGGTCAACAGAGCTTTATTGGAAAATCTTCGTTTCCATACCTTTTCAGAACTTCATGAAGCGGCGAAGAGATCAGCGACTACTGCACCCGCTTTACTGGAAAGAGAAAAAGCTACAAAAGCTGAGGAACCGCGAGAGACTCAAGGTAGCAGGCGCCTGATCAACAAGCAGTACAACCTCCATCCTTCCACAAATGTTTTTTCATAAGGGAGTAAACGGAAAGCCAAACCGCAACGCAAGTATGCACCTTCAGCTCCTCCAAAGGCACCAACAAAGGGTAATAAAACTCGGGACGCAGAAGCTTCAACTCAAAATACAGATCCAGCGGAACCTGACTTCCCTTAATTTCTCCATTGAAGAGGTCATTGAACTGCTGGATGCCTGGATCCAAGACGGTGCAATCAAGCTCCCATATGTCATGAAAGAACCATGTGAAGAGGAAATGGAGAACCCTCGCTACTGCCGTTTCCATAGGTTCTTCAATCATCCCACCAGCGACTGCAGGGTCTTGAAGCGCATATTCAACGAAAAGGGTCGAATCAGGGGAACTTAACTTTGGGACTGAAGGAGTACACATGGACCCTCTTCCAGTCAGGACTTTCTCCATCTCTGAACAACCAGTAAAAAAAGCAGTTCAGTTGTTGATCGAACATGTCTGCGAATTGCTTTATATGTCGAAGTCTCAAAGGGGAGACATGTTCACGGATTTGAATCATATAGTATCTGGGAAACGTCTACTGATCCCAGAAGTGCCTCATTAGCCTCCAGCCACTAACAAAGAAATGTATGACTGGGGACTGCTCACCACAGTGCATCTCAAGGAAAATGAATTCAGGAGAGTATTCGTTGATGTTGGAATTGCCATCAACATCAGTCCTTTGAAAACCCTCAGAGCCGCTGGCATTACTCGACAAGAAGCTACTTTTCCTCCCATGTCAATTAGGGATCATGAAGGGGTACTCAAAGATGCATATGGCTACATCACTCTGCACTGAAACCAAGTTTTATATAATCTGGGAAGATCCAGGATATGGCATGATTCTTGGACGACCTTGGATTCATGCTGTAAAAGTGACTTTAATACCTTCGGTTGAAGAAAGCTCTGACTCAGAAGAAATAGAAGATATTCCAACATTCGAGCATCTGGAGGAAGTTAAAGCCTTGGTGGAATTAGCACAGAAACCTGGAGAAATTGCACACTCTTTCATCAAAAGGTTCCGTACTCAGGCAAGTCTGATTCCCCTTCATGCGCCTATACTACCAATGTTTAATCGTATTTCCCTGGTCCGGGGGACTTCTTCCCGCTGACAACTTAGCTAGCCGTGCAAAGTGCTATGAGTGGATAACCTCACCGCAGAAATATTACACCAAATGGTTGAATACAAAGCTTCTTCAAATTGAGCATTCTATCAAAAGGTTTATTGCTGAAGACATGGCTGAGCATGACAGACGGTACTCTGGATACTCCCCTTTGCATGAGTATCCATATGTGCCACAACCATGGAATCCCACCGCACGAGGAATTCTGAATCAATAGAAGATATTCAAGGCGAGGACGACCAAGCCTAACAAATTCCATGAAGGATACCTAGTTCTCAAAGCAACTAAGCGCAACATTCATTCTGCAAGAAACTCCAATTGGGATGAACCTTTCGTGGTTGCTAAATCCATTGTTGTAGGATACTACAAGATGATCAACACGGATGGCAGGTCCGTGCCAATGATACACGAGAATTGGCTTAAAGCATTTGACGCCTGAAATTATTGGGCATTTGAGGTATTAGGCGTTTGAGCATTCATGACGTCTGGATTTGGCATTTAGGATTTCTTTCATTGTATTTGAATTTCTACAAAACGTTTGCAATACTTGCATTCAGTATTTGAATTCGGCAATTTATCAAAATTCAGTTCATATTACTTAAAGAAAATCTCTATCAAATCCAAAAGAAAATCCTCAATCATCTACCAATCCAAAACCAATCAAAAAGTCAAAACCAAAATAAAATATCACATCTGTCAGAAGTTTAAGAGTTCAAAAGATCATGAAGTGAAGCTAAAGAATCAGCAAAGAAAGATTTCTGCTCCTTTGCATCCTTCAAGACTTGCAAAGCCGCTTTCTCTGACTACAGCTCCTCGATCAGCTTAGCAATCTTTTCCTCTTTCTTCATCACGACAGCATTGGGGAAGGGTACATTATTCTCACAAGAATACTTGATAGCATTTATTTTCTTGCGGATCCATTGCACGTTGAAGCCGAGTCACTCAGAATTCTCCAAGTTGAAAACCCAGTCGAAGAGTATATCTTGGGAAACAGTATTTCTAGCCCTGTTACATATATCATTTATAATACTCAAGAAAACACCTACTTGCCTTGTTAAAGAGTAGGCGCGTTTGGGGTCCTTGGTAACGACGACGTGACCAAACTTCTTCTGTATTCTCTCGTACAAGTCTGCATATTCGGAAGGAACACTGAATCTTCCAATCATTTCTTGATGTGGGAAAAACTCGCCGGATGGAGGATCAAAGGTAACTCCTTCACTAGGGTATTCATATACTATAATATCCATTGGAGCGGTTTATTCTACTTCAAGAGCAATTTCTTCAGCCTCTGGAGCAGCTCCTTCCATCATGATAACAGGTTCTTTTATCCCTGAAGTAAGGACGACCTGGACTTAGGTATCCTTAATAACTTCATCAATGACATCCTCACGGCTTTGAGATGCAATGGTGTTGGTATCACCACTTTGAGCCATGTTGCTACTCACACCATCATCGCCCATCTGATTATTCTCAACTTCGTCATTCGACACCTTATATGAGAATTACATGAGGTTAGAATATTCTGAGTGCGCAAATCAAAGGAAACTATAAAATCAAGGTGTAAGTGATCTAACATCATCAAATTTCTTCATTATATGTTCAAGACATCAGCAAATAATGTGGAAACACGATAAAACACTTTTTACAACAAGTCTGTCTGAGAAGATTTTACTCTGCCCTATCCAATACGACGAACTTGGAGAAATTTACAAGGAATCTGAGGTTAAATCATATACCATTCTCTTCGTATGGATATTCTCTAAGACATATCCAATTTTCATAACAATTGGGTAAACGAGCAGAGAGATGTGATCAACAAATCGGACAACATACCAGCTGAAAATTTTCTGGAAGTCTCCTAGAAGTTTACTGTTTTGCCTATTTCGGGCCCTAAACATGCTTGAAAGTTAAAAAAGCTTCTTCAAAAGCTTGGAAACTTCACGGGCACCAAAATACATGGGTAGACCGCGAAAATCCGACATCGGACGAAGATGCTACAACATTTTTGCTAAAGAGCTGAGTTCTGAATTTTCTGGTGACGTATTTTGATCTTATTTTTCATTCGTTCATGTGGATTATGATACGTTCATCCATAAATCGGCAACATTATCATTATATGAAGAAATTATAAGAAGAATGTTTGAAAAAGCGGGGGTCTAACAACACCACCCAATATTTCGCTTAGCAATCTGTATGGACTAACTCCGAAATACTTTGCTAGAGAATCAACTAGACAATCAGACTCAATCTAGATAAAAGTATCTCAAGAAGTTAATATCTCTCTCTTGATTTGATTTTTACTCAAGCTAAAAACAACAGCGAGTCTTTATCAAATACAATGAATAACTTGGACGGTACCAAAGACCAATGTCAAGTGTTAATTAATGAAATCAACAACCACAAGGTCGGATCTCTAATCGATTAAACTTTAACGCACAACCTGTACTATTTCAATTATAATGATAAACAATATTTCACGAAAAATGAAATAACACAGACACCAGAAATTTTGTTAACGAGGAAACCGCAAATGCAAAAAAACATCGGGACCTAGTCCAGATTGAATACAAACTGTATTAAGCCGCTACAGACACTAGCCTACTCCAAGTTAACTTCGGACTGGACTATAGTTGAACCCCAATCAGTCTCCCACTAATTCAAGGTACAGTTGTACTCCTACGCCTCTGATCCCAGCAGGATACTGCGCACTTGATTCCCTTAGATGATCTCACCCCAAAACCAAGAGTTGCTGCAACCCAAAATCGCAGACTTGATAATAAACAAATCTGTCTCACACAGAAAATTCTATCAAAGGATAAATCTATCTCCCACAAAAAAACCCTAGGTTTTTGTTCCGTCTTAAGATATGAAATCAAGGTGAACAGGAACCAATTGATAATCCGGTCTTATATTCCCGAAGAACATCCTAGATTAATCAATCACCTCTCAAAAGTCTTACTTGAATACACAAGAGGAGGTCGAGGAATCAAAAACAGTGAGACGAAGATGTTTGTGGCTTCTTTATCTTGCCTATCGGAGAACTCTCACGATCTCAAGCCAATCAAAGATTGTACTCGTACGATAGAAGATGCAAGATTAGATCACACAACTACAATAAAAGTAGTATCGGTCTGGCTTCACAATCCTAATGAAGTCTTTAAGTCGTTTACCTGGTTTTAGAGAAGAAAACCAAAGGTTAGAGGTGAATCGACTCTAGCGAGCGCACTAGTATCACACATACGTGTGGGGATTGGTTTTGCTCAATGCTAGATGTCTCCTATATATAGTCTTCAAATCAGGGTTTTCCTCAGTTACAAAGCAATCAATATTCACCGTTAGATGAACACCTGATTTAGATTCAAGATAATATTTCTCAACCGTTAGATCGAAAACTTAGCTTGTCACACACACTTGAGATATACGTTTACTGGGTTTGTGAAAACCGTGCCCAAACGTGTACGTGTATGTTGGTTCAACATAGTAACCCAAAAGGTCAACCATATGAGCATTTCATATTAACCTTGTTCTTCTTCACCATAACTAGTTCAATTGACTCAAATGAACTAGTTAGAGAGTTGTTCAATTGCTATGAGATCTTATGTAACTACACAAGACACAATTGAAACAAAGATGATTCGATTCGATTGAATTGCCTCATGAACTTTATAGCCACGGTTTGCATACTGCATTCCTTAGTAATTTAAGTTTCATGTTCAAAGCACATTTTTAGACCATAACCCACTGAAGTACAAGTTCGCGGACTTAAGACAACCGGTAGAGTTTTCCAAACTCAGCAGAAAATCTCGGCACGGAGACTTCCGCCAGTTTGCAGACTAAACACGCAAACGAGTTTTTGGAAAATCCCAGCAGAAATTCTCGGCAAGATAACTTCCGTCAGTTCGCGGACTTGGCAAAGCCAATTCCTCCGGTTTCTCTCAATCAAGACAGTTCGCAAACTTTGGATTAAGGAATAGGACTTATGCACATATGTGTTTCCAGACAATGCTTATATCCATCATTGGTTATATAGACCTAAACTCTCATTCCAACCATTGAAACATTCTTAGAGGACGTTATATAGTTGATACACTATTTCTCATCAAAGCTATTTTCAAAGTGATTGAAACACTATGACTTTCGTCATTAGTTGAAGATAAACCCGATCAAAGCGAAACGCTTTACCAACACATGATTTTGAGATATAGATAGACGAGATATACTCGGCTCGAAATATCAAATGTGTATGATCCAGCCTATATAGCATATGACTTTTGTCTCATAAGAAGTAGGAGATAGAAGAGATAGATTTTTGAGTGATAGATAAGATCAAGTCTCACATACCTTTTTGTTGATGAAGTTCCATGGTTCCTTGAGTAGATCTTCGTCGTTGTATGATGAATCGCCATGAAGTCCTTGAGCTCAACTACACTTTTCTATCCTGGTCCGAGACTTAGCTATGTAGACTAGAAATTAAGACTCATAGTTTTGATCACTAACATTGAAAAACATGCTTGAGATAGCAACGCATGCAAGGTCGACCAAGCTATGCTCTAACAATATCCCCCTTTATCAATTTTAGTGACAAAACTATTAATACATATGGAATACAAAAAAGATAAACTGTAGTGGCTCTTATTCCATAGTCTAATCTTCAACGTTCCCTGAAATCTTCGTTCCTCCAAGTACTCCAATGATCCCAAAGGTTGTAAGTTTAGCATCACCGTTGTTGAAGATCCGTTGCTATAACAATGAGAGAAATCGAGATTCTCGATCATCATTATACAGTGACATAGTATTATTATGTAACATCAAAGTCCAATTGCATCACCACTTTAACAATAATACTACGGGTGATATGTATCACTCCCCCTTATTCAATACTCCATCTCACATGGAAACCACTCCCCCTTACACGATGATCCGAAAACCATATGTATATGTAGTAGAACTACACATTAATTATCCCCCTTTTTGTCAATAAAATTGGCAAAGGTACAAGAACGGGTTCCTAATGAAATTTCCGAGAAGAGACGTTTCATAGACTAAAAGAAGAAATACATACCAACTTAATTTAGATGCAATCATAAAGCCGAAGCTAAATGCATTCATGAAGGAGTTTTAAGATACAAGATAACTCCTATAAAATTCCACAGCCGCACACCCCGCAAGATATTCTCATTAAGCACAAGTTCAAAAGAACTCTCCCCCATTTGATGTCATTCCCGAGAGAACAACAAGAGCGACCTTAATTTCGAAAGAAAAGAAGGATTTTTAATTGGACACAAAAAACCATAGGAAAATGATTTTCTATATCCAAAACTCAATCAAATTAATCACAAGTAAACCCATGATTAATTTAATTGGAATACGCAACTAAATCAAACCACAAAAATGATCAATTTAATTGATTGTGATCAACATAAGTAAACTTACGGAGATACGACTAAGGTAATCATACGGAGATGACTAACTTAATCGTTCACATACTCAACATAAGGAAAACCTTACGGAAGACTACATCAACCAATAGAACATAGTTAGTATATCCATTCATATACTCAACACAAGAACTTGTGGAATATATGTAAACTCAACTAGACTAATTACAAGAAAACCCATAAATAATCTAATTGGAATACAAACAACCAAACTAATCACGAAGGTAATCAATTTAATTGTCAAAAATTTTGCTCAACAAAAGAAGACTTTTAGAGCAAATAACTAAATAACCAACCAAGATGATTAATTTAGTTCATAATGCTCAACATATAGCATCTTATGGAACAACTAACAAAGACAATAAGAATAATCGACTTAGTTGTATCGTGATCAACATAAGACACACAATGGATCCTTCACGGTAATACAAAAAGAATGGATCAAAGAAGATCAATACCGCGGAATACATACAAGGATCTATTCTATCTTTCATCACTATATGCATAATGACATAATAGACTTTATCCTTGTTACACAAAATATTTTATCCTATTTTCCATCAAATAAATGACTGCATAGGCATAAATTTTGTATTTGTCAAAAGTCCATTCGTCCTTTCATCAATACGAAAACCAATTCATGAACGACTTTACTTTTGACAACATATGGGACCTTCAAGTTCACGGACGCAAACAATACATATCCCATAAAAATATTGCAATATCTCAAAATCATAAATATTAATACTGCAATAACATCATCCTCCAAATATTTTTAGAATTTAAAACAAATAAACCTAAAAGATAAACATAAGAAGATGAAAACAAAATAGTTATGTGTAGTCACAATCTTCGTTATTGAAAACGCTAGTTATTCTTCCAACTAATTCAAAAATAATGACATACTAGGTATATAAGAAGATGCATTACTCATCACCTTCATCAACGGACAATTTCCAAGTAGCTTGAATTGAATCCAACTCTTCCTTGAGCTCGGGACACTTGCTTCCAATTAACGACACTTGATCTTTTAAGCACTTTACTCTTGCATTTACTTTGCACACACCCTTGTAAACCTTTTGAATAAGCTTCAAGGTGGTAGGGTATTCAACATCAAGAGGAGTACCTTTTTGTCGCTTGTGAACATTTTCCCTTATGCGCCGAAAGGTACATGGGCGAACAAGTTTGGGAATCCCAAGAGAATTTCCAATAAAATCAAGCCCGCGATCACTGAAAATTTGGCTTATCAAACACGGGTAGCCTAACATCTTGATGTGAGAAGTCATCGCCATCATTTGAAAGATGATAAAACCACAAATATCAAGATTTGTACTACCGGATGCAAGGAAGAAGACCAATTCCACCAAGAATTCTCAATTGTGGAGGGACAAAGGTTAGAGATACCAAATGCCATTAGAGCAATACTAAGATCATTAGTAGGAAAATTTACTTGACTCCAAACAACCTTCTTTCCACAAAGTCCAATAGAGATATCATCATATGATGGACGTTCATCACTTATTCTAGGTAACCGTACGTTGCCCAACAGTATTTTGGTGACCCTTGAAATTAACTCTCTATTAACAAGAAACTTTTCTCTTTTTATCATGGATTTGAATTCCATCTTGTTAAAATCAACATCATGAATGTTGGCATAGAAAATTCTTGTTAGAGAATCAAAACCTTCACCAAGGCCATTAAAAGATATTCCCAAGATTGAACTTTTTGAAGCAAGCTAAATCCTCTTCATGTCCACTAAAGGTTTCCAATTTCTTTTCTAGGATAAAACCTTTGGAAGCAATCCTATCAAAAGTTCTAGCACAAGAATCATTCACAAACCTAATTCTAAGAGAATTTTGATCACAAGGAGAATTCAAGCTAGGATTTTTTGATCCTTTTGAACTCATTTTCATGCTCCTAGAAATCATCATAAAAAGATATACCAGAGGGAATTACTTACTTGAAGAGAACCTCAAACACCCTTCCTTTTGATTTCTTCAAAGAAGCTTTAATGGTGGAGAAGCACAAACCCTGGTTCACGTACACGGACGAAAGATGAGGAAGGACAAGGTACGCGGACCATATATATATATATTCCTCATTGACGGGCTTGGGTTGAACATGAACCGTGACCCACAAGACTTATGGGATTTTCTTATCCCTTTCCATATTAAAGGTATGCAACCAACATACATGTGATAGATAACAAAAGCAATAGAAAGCTAACCAAGCACAACACAACTGTACACAACTCAATCCTTTTCTTGCCCCACTTCAAGATATGTACAAATGGGGTAAATGCCAACCTTGTTACCAAGAGGCATAATGCGCAGAGGATTTCTCATGCGACACGTCTGGTTGATAAGAGTGAACAGTCCATGTAGTATAATCAAGATAATGATGATAGTCAGGGCAGTTAGAGATTCCTATCCTTCGTTTATTCTGGCTAGAAGAAGGATTCTTCCGATTTCTGGGTTGTACAGTATTAACAGATTTAACACGTACGAAACCCTTTTCGGAATGATTCTTAGACTTAACAGAATTAAGTTTTTCTAAGAATTTAAAAACGCCTTCGAACGCTTTAAACAGATATTTATCAATTGATCCATCACGATAGTATTCCTCATAGATATCAAGAGTTAAACTAGTGAGGTTCCATATCCTTAAGTGTATTGAATGTTTTCCCAACCTTTCCTTCTTTTTATTTTTTCCTTCTGATTGCTTCTTAACATCTAAATCTCCCCTTTTAGATGAAGTAAGATTATCATGAGAAACCAGAGGTTCTATCCATAACAATCTCTGAACAATCTTTAAGGAATTCTGGCGTGCGTTACAGATGCCAGGAGCAAGATTTCCAAAGAAATTTCCCATAGGACAATTTATAAGGAACGAACAAACACAACTTATCAGGTTTACCGTGTTTGCCTGCTCTGATACCAATTGAAAAAGCGGGGGTATAACAACACCACCCAATATTTCGCTTAGCAATCTGTATGGACTAACTCCGAAATACTTTGCTAGAGAATCAACTAGACAGTCAGACTCAATCTAGATAAAAGTATCTCAAGGAGTTAATATCTCTCTCTTGATTTTATTTTTACTCAAGCTAAAAACAATAGCAAGTCTTTATCAAATACAAGGAATAACTTGGACGGTACCAAAGACCAATGTCCAAGTGTTAATCAATGAAATCAACAACCACAAGGTCGGATCTCTAATCGATTAAACTTTAACGCACAACCTGTATTATTTCAATTATAAAGTTAAACAATATAATGCGGAAAATGAAATAACACAGACACCAGAAATTTTGTTAACGAGAAAACCGCAAATGCATAAAAACCCTGGGACCTAGTCCAGATTGAATACACACTGTATTAAGCCGCTACAGACACTAGCCTACTCCAAGCTAACTTCGGACTGGACTATAGTTGAACCCCAATCAGTCTCCCACTAATTCAAGGTATAGTTGTACTCCTACGCCTCTGATCCCAGTAGGATACCGCGCACTTGAGTCCCTTAGATGATCTCACCCACAACCAAGAGTTGCTGCAACCCAAAATCGCAGACTTGATAATAAACAAATCTGTCTCACAGAGAAAAGTCTATCAAAGGATAAATATGTCTCCCACAGAAAAATCCTAGGTTTTTTTTTCCATCTTAAGATATGAAATAAAGGTGAATATGAAATAATTGATAATCCGGTCTTATATTCCCGAAGAACATCCTAGATTAATCAATCACCTCCCAACAGTCTTACTTGAATACACAAGAGGACGTCAAGGAATCACAAACAGTGAGACGAAGATGTTTGTGACTTATTTATCTTGCCTATCGGAGAACTCTCACGATCTCAATCCAATCAAAGATTGTACTCGTACGATAGAAGATACAACTACAATAAAAGTAGTATCGGTCTGGCTTCACAATCCCAATAAATTATTTTAGTCGTTAACCTGATTTTAGAGAAGAAAACCAAAGGTTAGAGGAGAATCGACTCTAGCGAGTGCACTAGTATCACATAGACGTGTGGGAATTGGTTTTGCACAATGCTTGATGTCTCCTATATATAGTCTTCAAATTAGGATTTTTCCTTAGTTACAAAGCAATCAATATTTACTGTTAGATGAAAACCTGATTTAGATTCAAGCTAATATTTCTCAAGCGTTAGATCGAAAACTTAGCTTGTCACACACACTTGAGATATACGTTTACTGGGTTTGTGAAAACCGTGCCCAAACGTGTACGTGTATGTTTGTTCAACATAGTAACCCAAAAGGTCAACCATATGAGAATTTCATATTAACCTTGTTCTTCTTCACCATAACTAGTTCAATTGACTGAAATGAACTAGTTAGAGAGTTGTTCAATTGCTATGAGATCTTATGTAACTACACAAGACACAATTGAAACAGAGATGATTCGATTCGATTGAATCGACTCATGCACTTTATAGCCACGGTTTGCATACTGCATTCCTTTGTAATTTAAGTTTCATGTTCATAGCACATCTTTATATCATAACCTACTGAAGTACGCAAACAAGTTCGCGGACTTAAGACAACTGGCAGAGTTTTCCAAACTCAGCAGAAAATCTCGGCACGGAGACTTCTGCCAGTTCGCGGACTAGGTTCGCGGACTGAGTTTGCGGACTAAACACGGAAATGAGTTTTTGAAAAATCCCAGTAGAAATTCTCGGCAAGAGAACTTCCGTCAGTTCGCGTACTGAGTTCGCAAGCTGAGTTCGCGGACTTGACAAAGCCAATTCCTCTGGTTTCTCTCAATCAACAAAGTTCTCAAACTTCGGATTAAGGAATAGGACTTATGCACATATGTGTTTCCACACAATACTTATATCCATGATTGGTTATATAGACCCAAACTCTTATTCCAACCATTGAAACATTCTTAGAGGGCGTTATATAATTGTTACACTATTTCTCGTCAAAGCGATTTTCAAAGTGATTGAAACAATATGACTTTCGTCATTAGGTGAAGATAAACCCGATCAAAGCGAAACGCTTTACTAACACATGATTTCGAGATATAGATAGGTGATATATACTCGGCTCGCAATATCAAATGTGTATGATCCAGTCTATATAGCATACGACTTTTGTCTCAAAAGAAGTAGGAGATATAAGAGATATACTTTTGAGTGATAGATAAGTTTAAGTCTCCACATACCTTTTTGTTGATGAAGTTCCACGGTTCCTTGAGTAGATCTTCGTCGTTTTATGATGAATCGCCATGAAGTCCCTGAGATCAACTACACTTTTCTATCCTAGTCCGAGACTTAGCTATGTAGATTAGAAATCAAGACTCATAGTTATGATCACTAACATTTAGAAACATGCTTGAGATAGCAATGAATACGAGGTCGACCGAGCTATGCTCTAACAATGTTTACTTGGGTGGTCTCTGAAGCACTCAACGAAGTGGAGTTTCCGGTGTCAACAATGAGAGTGTCATCATTTCCATTCAGTCTTGGGATCTGGGGATTCTCTTCGTCATAATCTTCCAAAGGATGAGCAGAACTTTCCGGTTCCATGACGACATCCTCCTGAACATATTACAACGATTAATACTTTTTTCACGAAACGTTTATAATCGGAAATGTGAATAAATACTTACATAAACTTCTTCATCAACACTTGATTCAAATCGACTTGCTCGGCAGTAGAGAACCGAAGACCGTCAATACTTGATGGGGTAAAAGTCTATAACGGAGTAACAAACATTGGTTTTATCATCCTAACTACACGTATAAGAAGAAGTCATGGCAAAATATACGTTGACAACTCACCAAAGAAATGACCGAGGAATTTATGGTGTTAGGAAACATCCTATAATTTTTGCTCCTGCCTTCTCCGCCATGAATGACTTGTTCCATATATGAGAAGTCTACATCAATTCGAGGTCTCACGATGCGACCACTCTGCGACATAATCAATAAAATAGTCAAAATGAAATTCTCATGTATTTATGAAGAACACAAGAGAAACACGTACCGGTGAACACCCTGGAGATGTCTTTCATTTATCGCCACCAGAGAGGGACCTCAATCTTGGTCGAGTGGAGCTCATTTCAAGAGAATGAGGTTCTTTCATTAAAGGATGGATAATTATCACAAAATCATTCAAACGGTCAAGTTGCTGGTTCCAAAGTCTATATAACCATGGGTTACGTGTACGACTCGCTCAGAACAAGGAAACCAGTAATTTCTTTATTCCACAAGAGTGCGGTCTAAATGGGTCATGAGTTGTTCGACTGAAGATTTCTTCTTCCGAAAAGTTGGAACACACTGGTCCATACCCATCTGTCGGGCTGCTCTATCAATGTTATATTCTTCCACTGGAAATTATCCATATATTTCTGATGCCACGTAACCAGTAGTGCAACTGCATAAAACATATCTCACCATCGCTTCGATCTGCACCAGACTTCAGGGAAATACTTTCTCCAGTATTGAAAGTTTTCAGCTGAGAAACATAAGGAGGAATCGACACCCATGGACGAAAGTTGAAATCAGACTCAACGTCTAACACATCGACAAGGCATGGCTTCACTCGGGGTTGCTTCGTATGCCAGCGCATAATCCTGGCATTATCTTTCTCATAAAAAACATGGAGAGCATCAGTATTCGGTCCTTGTAAGATATTACGAGGAATGGGTGCAAAATTCTTGAAGCGTTCCCATAATAAAGCCTGGAGAAACATCGTATTAGCATAACATTCGATTTTCATGAAGCTATTGGAGATGCTAGAGTCTATAACCAATGAGTCTAAGTTGGAGTACAAAGTACCCAAGAATAAACTACCTATCGGTAGTTGCTCACCTTGAGCCATTTTAATAGCAAATGGAATCACGAAAGGCTTCAACAAATTCCCCGTTCCTTCGAACACATCTCTGGACAACCACAAGCATAAGAAAGCAGCGATAAACAACATACCATAAACAAGTCTGTCAAGAGTTCCATCTCGAGGCCACCAGTGTGTTAACCAGTGAGCATAAAAATACTTGCTGGACAGTTTATTGTTTTCTTCCAGTTGAGCTATCAATGTGTTAGAAACTTCTGTCTCCTCGGTGGAAAGATTTCCAGGAAAATTGCCCGTGATTTGGAGGTGCAACAAAGAAATTACATCTTCTAAAGTGATAGTTAATTCTCCCCATCTACATATGAAAGTATGGTTTGGAATGCACCAGCGACCAAGAAGAGCTATTATGCCTCGCGCATCATGATATATAAACAAGTCTCCAGACGCTTGAATAACTCTTGTTACCTGTGCACGATCCAGCATTGCCCGAACACGAGGAAAACCCAGCATATGTCTCGCCCATCTAGAGAATTTTTCCAAAGGATTTATCATAAGATGGAATGCTGGAGTCCCAAGACGTTTTTCACGTATGTGCTGAAATACGAAGAACTTATCATCCATGTTTAGAATATTTTTGATACCAGGAGTTTCCTCTTCTTCTTCACCAATGGAAGTCTCGTCCATACATGCGCCATTACTGGAGGTACCATCATCCTGGGAGTTATACATCCTTGTAAAACAGCCGTGTCAACACAATACTCCATTTCAGTACATCATCGGATGAAAAACTCAACAAAGCAATGGAATCGTGCAATAAGACGATGGAAACGCTCACGTTAGCATCTATAAAATGGTAATTCTTAACTCTTACCTCTTTAAAATTCCACTAGAACAATGATTGTGATATAAGAGTTAGCACCTCAAAATTTGCTCGTTCGTTAAAACCTGCAAGAACGAACGAAGCCCTATGATTCCAAAGTTGAAACCTGATTTTCCATAAAATCATGAACATAATTTTCATAGTGTGAACAACCACAACTGAGTTATAAAAATCACACCAAGACAATATTTCATCATAAATAAATTGTCTAACTTCAAGGGTTGCTCAAAATCAATATTTTGATTTTAACAAAATAATAAAAAACGTGAAATTATTCACGTAAAATTTTCAAAAAAATAAAATTAACGTGAGCAAACTCACGTAAGTAAAATATGCCACATATTTTTCATGGAATATGTCACGGTTTCATAACAAAAAAAAAACTTTTTCCTTCGTACGATCGTCTGTCTTCGAAACCAAAGTTTATGCTAATTTTGTGAAAACTAACACCTTTAAGATAAATTTTGGTTCTCATGAAATCTCATAAACAAAATTTTATCATTAGACACAGGTCTATTTAAAATAAAATATCTTCTAAATTAGATATTATTGCTAGTTTCTTAAACTCACGATCGAACTAACATACGTTCCTAAAACAAGGGTTTTTCCATAAAACTCACATCAAAAATAAAATAACTTTTTTTGCTTGCCTAGTCGATGTCGGCCGGAATATGGTCGTACGGTGGCAGTCCGGTCGGTGGCGACTGCCGGCGACGGTAAGCTCCGGCGAAAAATCTCCCTGATGCTGACGTGAGGGGAAGAAGAAGATGAAGGTGATGATCGGTCGTGTGAGGGAGAAATAAAAAAAGAGAGGGTGTTTTATCCCTTTTATATCAAATTTTATTTCCAAAACCTATTTCCATAAGGATCTCCTTTCGGGCCCAGGCCCGTGAATCCGAAACCGACTGAGGTTCCATCACTAAATCAGCGGTGCTACACCAATTCTTGCTCCTCAAAGGGTGCTCTATTATTCTACTGGAGTCTTTGTTCAAATCGTGGCTCGTTCATACAGTGGAAAATCCGGTACCATTCTATCTTAAGTTCAATTACTTATTTCGTCTGTAACTACAAATCACCATTCTGTGCTGACTAAGGAACATGAATGTCCCTCACTAAGAAGGGGACTTAATTTTGATTATGTATTTTTAACAAAGGGTAAAATCTTAACCTTACGTATCCCTGATCCAGCAGTCAGATGAATATTGAGAGTTATTTCTCATTAAAGCGTGAAAGATCATGCCACACCTCTTATCGAGTGTATTGCCTCTCAGAATATCTTCAAAAGTCCCTGATAGAGTACATTACTTCTCAGAGCATATATATGCAGTCTCTCAGCTGAGAACACAACATAGTCCATTAACTGAGAAATTTCAGTAATCACTTGTATAAAGAATCAAAATGATTGGACGACTCCTAGATGTATTACTCATTAGTATAGAGAACTACGTCTTCGGGACGTCGCAATGTTTCCTGACTTTACAGAATAAACATTCAAATCGAGCGTTCTGCTTCAGCTAGATCATACCTCGATTTCCGAATAATTATAATGCTCATAGACACCATGCCTGCTAGTATAGAGCCATCAATTAATTATTTCTAGTCGCAAGATTCATCGATTGAATTCCTAGAAAAATACTCTGCATTTTGCATAATATTTCATTACTTCAATTCATGGTTATTCCCAGCAGAATGCCATGGGTTAGTAATAAATATTGGGCAAATTAACAAAATGGCCAGCTTCCTACCATATATTTAATAAACCGTCCAAAAAACTTAAATCTTTTATAAAATGGCCTTTCTGTTAGATATAACACCTGGTCCCACCAAAATGGTCCACCAAGCTGACTTAGTCAATCAAGGGGCTTAAAATTACCACTACATCCTCACACTTATGTTATCGATACTTCTTTTCATTCGTTTCTTCTTGTTTATGTTTGTCTCTTTTTGTGTCTCAATTCTTCTCGTCGAACTCAAGTGATTGATGAAAATAGAAGTGATCTCACAAGCAGTCAATACCGAAGATGTAATTATTAGTGAAGAAGAAGAAGAATGGTTTATTAGTGATATTTGGTAATTTTGAAGTTTTTAGGGTTTTACTGGATGCAGCAGCGAAGCTGAAGTACAAATCGAAGATGAAGTTGAAATCGGGGATGAAGAAATCAAAATCCAGGTAAGAATTTTAGAACCCACACGTTAATTAACTTAGTCATTGATGAAAACACATGTTTAGATGGTGAAATCAATTGATTTCGATTATTTGATTCTAGGGTTTGGGGCTCTTTCCTTCTCTTTTTTTGTTTAATAAATTTATTTGATTTGCAGCTGTGATTAAAGCATCGATGTATAGAAGAACAAAGAGGGACAAATACTGATGGATTTGAATTATTTGAACTCAAGAAGGGAAAAGTGCAGGATCGTGTTCGAAGATAAGAAGAAGCTGTGAATGTTGATTTCCATGGGTTTTTGATGAACTAGGAAGTTAGGGTTTGTCGAGATGATGTGAAATGGAATATATATAACACATGAAAGAAATTGGGGAGATTGGCAGAAATCAGGGTTTGAAGTGCAGTTCAAGTAGTTGTTGAGTATCTGTGACAGATTTGAAGCAATTGGTTTGTTTTTGAATTCAAATTGACAAGTATTAAGAGATTTTGATGTTCTGCTGCTTTAGTTTATGATGAGCGGGTGTTGGTAGTCACTGGCAAGGATGTAAAATGAATAGTTGTTAACCAAGCAATAACCAGGTTATGAAAAGTTGCTTGAGTTGAGCTCAAGTTGTAAGTAGTTTTGAGCTGATATGATAGCTCAAGTGGTGGTGTTGTTTTTTAGAAAGGAAGAAGAATTTTTGCGGTTGATTGGATAAGAAGATGGTGTTGCTGCTGAAATAAAATTTCAAGTGCAGTTGCAATTGGTGGTTGTTACAAGGAGAAAATGGGAAGTGGCTGCATATGTTGGCTCATGTTCTGATCATGAAGTTGTTGCAGGTGTTCTAAGTTCAACAAAATGCAAGGATTAATGGGTTTGATTTGTTTCTCTTGTTGCTTACAGGAAGATGAAGCTGAGATGACATTAGTGTTATAACTGGGTTCGATGTCAGTTAAGATGAGAAGGAGAGTAAGAGGATGGCTTTGTTTGAATGTGTCTTGGTTGAAGAGAAATCAAGTAGTTCTGGTGGTGTTGGAATTGTAGTATATGGGTTTGTGGTGCTATTGAAGGTTTATGTGATTTTAGTGGAGCTGATAGGTGTCGGTGCAGATGAAATGAAAGTGCAATGGGTTGCAAGTCCAAGATAACAAAACAATGTGCTGATATTGTGTTGCAGGGAAGCTACAGAAATGACTTAGATGTATGCTAGGACTGTGCATGGGTGAGGAGTATAATGGCTTGAATATGGCTCAGGCGAGTTGACTCAACAATCCAGACTGACTCACCGAGGGTTAAACTGTCTTTTACTAAGGAGGTTAACTGACAGGCGTGCCTTTAACGACTGTTAACCGTTTTTTGAGAAAAACGAGATGGAAAAGGTCAATCTCGGCCACTTTATATAAACATTCAAAAAAACGACCATTTTCTTAAATACATTACAAAAACATGGCCACTTTATTAAAAAGCCCATAAATATTCAATGTACGGGCATCTGAGTCACCATCGAGTAAGCCCCAAGGAAATGGTACGAAGTGTATTCAGCAATAAATGCACGAGCTCCTGAATACACGAACGAACATTCAAAACACGAAGGAACGATCAAACCATGGAGAAATAAAAATAATAAAATATCTAAAGGATGCGTCTAAGGGGACCAAGCCCACCGGCCGGCTGGTCATGTCGTCGTGGTTGGTCCCACGCTTCTCCCTTTATTTTATCATATTTTATTATTTTCCTTGATCCCGTGAAAATCCCTTCAATTGATGAAACTCCCCCGTTTCATGGTATTTCCTTCACATCAAGGAAATTATACAAAAATTATGTAAAACTAGGAAAGGTGTCACGGGACCATGGCCACTAACCGGACGGCCATGCCCTAGCCGTGACCGGTCCCACACCTTATAATTGCTTATTTTTATTAATTATTAATTATTTTCATCGTCTCATGTAAATTCCTTAATCCAATGAAACTCCTTTGTTTCATGGTATTTCCTTCACATCAAGGAAATTATGCAAAAATTATATAAAATTAGGAAAGGTGTCACGGGACCGGGCTTAATGGCCGACCGGTCGTGCCTCGACCATAGACGGTCCCACACTTCATGATTACCTATTTTATTACTATTATTTTCTTCTTCTTATGAAGTTTCCTCAGTTTCAGCAAAAACCCTGATTTCTTTGTATTTTCTCAAAATGTTGCTCAAACGCACATCAGAAAATATCAAAATTCTTAAGACTCAAGCACGAACACTTTGGTGACATGATCATGTTACCTTGACCGACCAAGGTTGGCTCTTTGGCTTGCAAGAGGCCGGTACCACACTTTTTCATCATTTGACCTAATTTGTTCACATTAGGTTAAAACTCTTCCAAACAATTTGGAATTTCATAAAACGATCTTCAGTCGGTCCCATGACCAACCAGAGTCGGTTTGATGACCCCTTGGTCGGTCCTTCATCTATTCATAATTAATTAGGTTTTATCACCTAAGTTTCAGAGGAGCATTAATTTAATAAATGATTAAACCAGCATTTAATCATCTTTTTACCCACTGGTCTTCAAGAGACTTTGGTTTTTTTCTCACTCGAGCATCTGGGCACTACATGGTCGATTCATCATCCCATGTAGGCGATATCTTCTTCACTCCATGGTTGATTTCAATAAATCATAAATTGATCAGCAATTGATCAAAATTAGGGTTTCGAATCCAAAGCTCTGCAAAACATAATTCTGAGCAGATTCAAGCACTAATAATTTTACGTTGATCCTGTGATCAACATGTTAATTATCATATTTGGCTCAGTTGCCAGTATCTTAAATTAATGTTTTATTTGGTCATGCTACCAATAATTCATCAAATGAGAAATATTTGCTCAGACTAAGGAATATTGGTTCAGCTATCAATATTCAACAATTCATCAAGTGAACAATATTTGTTTTCCTTAACTATCAATATTTATTCGACAATTATACCTCTATCTCAACAGACACGTTCAATTCATGAGTCCCAGAATATTTGTTCAACTCAGCAGTACAAAGACTCGTCGTCTCATCAAGTCAGCAACTGACTAAGTAAATACATGCCTGTCTTGCAGACTCCGCAATCACGAGACATAAATCGTGTCACATGAGGGATATTAAATTGGGTTTTGGTATGGCGGCCTACGACACATATGTTCATCCACGATGAGAATGTGACTAAGTTGTGCAAGCGGTTGAAGGAGTTGACGAAGTAGTGGGTGGACAAACAACCAAATCTCCGCACGATGAGAAACTGGTTTTTACACGATTTCCCACTTTCCCATTCTTTCACTTCAGCAACTGTTACACTTACTGGGATCAAGGTGTCTACTGCTTTTGCAACATAAATAGTTCTCTAACCCATGATTGAAACAACAGACAACTTTCGATAGACAGTCTTTCGTCTACTCATCGTCTTAGCAATTACTCTCAACTGAGTAAATTCAATCATTAATAAACGATTTTCACGCAAAAATACACAACACACCAACAATCCTTGATCATCATTGATCTCATACATTCCTCAGCTTCCCTCCTACAGATCCACTCATCCTCTCTTGTAACCGAATTGACTCTGGAACGACCATTGTCTTGGTTTAGGCCGAAGTCCTACAGATTAATCTCTCGAATTCAAAGCACTCCCTTTTTGCAGTGCATCTGTTTGCAAAATGTTAAAGCAATTTGCTCGGTTCGAGGAGTCTCCTCCGCACGTTCGTCTCCTCATTTCCTAAAAAACCAGTAAATCGTTTTCTCCCATCAACAAGAACGCAGGTGCCTATCCGCATAAATACATGCAAACTTATTATCAATCTTTAGCTAATAGTCCATAGCGTTTAAAAGTAGGTGCATTAAATGCATATCTAGAAAAATAGTGTAGGTATCGGTCTGTTGAACCGCCGGCTGTGACTTGGCCTAGAAAAAGCGAGGTACACTTTGCCTATAATCCTCTTTATTCTATCGACTTAACGTTACGTTGTCTTTTTGATATCGCCTGTTATTTCTTGTACTTGCCAGTTTTTTCTTGTGTTGTTTCTCGTTGGTTGTCCTTCATCAAGGTGAATTTTTTATCCTTGTAAAAGTTAATCATATTGAATTTTATTTTAGGTGTGGTACGGGGCCTTGTAGTGTCTAGATAGTACTAAGTATGACTTGCGACTAGTTGTCCTGAGTCCAATACACCTCCTTTTTTTTTTTTATTGTTGAGACAAGATCAGAACCTTTATGATTGGTACTCCCCAAATTTTGTTGGTCAAAAATTTCCTCTTTCTTCCTCGTACCTGGTTCTTGTTAAATTTAAATTATTTTGGTTGTCGACTTCCCATTGGTTCTAATTTAGGTTCACCCTTTCTCGTTTTGAGTATCATTCACGGGTGCACATTTCATCGGCCTCTGTAGATTTATGTTTTTGTTTATCCCTCTATATTTAGTCTTCTATCCCCTCCCTGATTTCCATACCTTTGTTGTCTTCTTCTATTTACATCTTAGTGGTCTTTCGTTGGATCAAAGTCTCGCAAATCACAGTAATATTGGTCATATACCGACTCCTCCATCTTTTATTAGAGACTTTCGGATCAAACAATATAATATTCTTCCTAGGATTTTCTCAACTGTGATTCTTCAACAATGGAAAGTTAGGTTGCACTGGGGGAGCCAAGTAGTGTTCCAAATTAGGGAAGTAGATCGAAATCTTTTTATCATCACGTTTAGAAATAAAGAGGACTTTCACTAAATATCATCAAATGGGCTTTGGTATCCTTTCTACAATATGCTTGCTGCTACAACTGCTTTTCAAGGAATGAAAATCTCTACTAACTTAGTAAAAGAAATTCCGATATGGGCTTCTATCTCGAATGCTATATGCGAACATTGAAGTGAAGAACTGTTAGGTTTAATAGCAGGCAAAGTAGGACAAGTTTCTAGGATCTGTAGAGGATCAGAAACGCCAGACTGTAAGCCAAGAGCTCTTCTTTGGGTAAACATTGAGAAACTGCTTATCTATCATTTACTGGTTAAAGTAGGAAGGTACCCCGTTACTCCCATTTATTTCAACTACATTAACGTACCATCAAAATTTTGTTCTCATTGCCTTCGGTTGGGACACAAAGTAGGTAATTGCGCAGTACTTCTTGGAAGACCTCTTGAAGATATTTATGATATCTCAGTTAATTCACCATATCCAGGTGATGATATGAATTGGTTAAATAATATCTTAGTCCAAGTTTGGAACCCTTAAGATAACTTTGATCATACTGGTGTACCTGTTCCTGTGCAAGAGTATTTAAACCAACCTGGAGTACGAGAAACATTCCATGATATCTTCAGAATCTATGTAGCAGAGGAACCTGCACTGCAAAATGATAGGCATGAAAACCAACAATGAAACCAACCATCCCCTTTTAACTCTTATGATATTTTAGGACCTTTTGTCATTACTGAATCTTTGTCTTCTGATGAAGACATGCCGCTGGCATCATCTTCTGTTCTAGGTAAAAAGACTTTCCCATTTAACTTGCGAGAAAACTTTACCCCTTTACCTTCTTCAGATGATGAATCGTTCCGATCTGCTAACTCGGAAACTTTCAGAGTTTTGGCTGAATCGGAACCGGCTGCTATTACTATTCTTGAATCCGGTTCTGAACAGAATCCTATTATCCCGGTTCCGATTCCTAGTTCTTATAGTTTAATTGGGGTAAATTAGGACTCTCTTTTTCTTCTCCTGATTTGGGGAGGGACTCTCCTGATTTCCTCTTCTTTTCCTGTGAGCTCTTCAATTAGCTCTTCTTATTGCATTGATCATAACATTTGCATCGCATCATCTTTTCAAACTCCTTTAACTCATCCAAAATCTGCCTTCAAAATTTTAGTCTCTAATTTTCTCTCATCATCTTCTTCTGAGTATCTTTGCTCCATCCCCTCACAAGATGGAAAAGTTTTTAAAATCAACTAATATGGGTCCAACATTGTTGATCATTTGGCAAGCTCAAGCACTTATCAACCAATTCTTTTACCTAAGTTAGTTCCTCCAACGCAACAGAAAGAGACGCAGGTACGTTTCTTCTGAAATTCGTCTAAATTTGTAATACGTTTGATGCCATTAGATTTCTTTAATTACATCATACTTTGATTTCCTTTAAATTTCCAAGTCAATTTTATTGCTTGTTTCACTTAGTTTGCTTCAGTGTGGGATTTTTATGCTTATTTTGTGTTGAAATTCTTAGTTGCTTCTTGAATTTATAGGCTAGCTTATACTCTTAACATTATGAAAATTCTTGCCTGGAATGTGCAAGGATGTAGAAACCCTTTAACCCAAAATCACTTAATCAATCTCCTTAATAAATAAAAACCAAAAATTCTTTTTTTATCTGAAACCAAAATCCAAAGATCCCTTGTTAAAAAATTAGTATCCTCATTTCCAAATTACCACATAATTGATCCTATAGGATTGGCGGGAGGATTAGTTGTTTCTTGGATATATGGATTTTATTTTGGAATTTTACAATAGAATATTAATATGATAAATATCATTGTCAAAACCTCTTTTGATACAAAAACATGGGTTTTAACATGTTTCTATGGAAGTCCTTACCCAACTAATAGAAACATAGCTTGGGATTTTCTAGAAGAAATTATTAAACAGGTTTCCTAAAGAATGATGCCTTGGATAGTAATAGGAGATTTCAACATGATTTTCAACCAATCTGAAAAAGTAGGAGGATTACCCTTCAACAAAACTAACATTGAATATTATGCAAATATCCTAGAAAGATCTGGACTTTATGACTTAGGCTATATTGGTAATGACTACACTTGGGACAACCATAGGGAAGGGAAACAAAATATCAAGGAAAAACTAGATAAATGAGTGATTAATGCAGACTGGCATTCTCAATTCCCTAATGCTTCTCTCTCACATTTGGTAGCAGGCTCTGATCATTGCCCTATTTTTTTTACTTCAGACTGTCAAATATCTAAATCTGATTGGGTCTTTAAATTTTATGATACTTGGTTAAAAGAACTATCTTGCTTACAAGTAATTCAAGGTTCTTGGAAAGACTCTACTGAATTAGAAGCATCAACTAGTCTGGTTCATAATCTTAAGCAATTAGGGATAAATCTTGTTGTCTGGAAAAAGAACATTTTTATTCTACCTTTTAAAAATATCAATAAATTGCTTAAGGATATAGAAAGTGTTAGACCATTGCTCGGTCGTCCTCGCAAGCGTTGCTATCTCAAGCTTGTTTGTCAAATTTAGTTGTCAAAATTATATGTCTTGATTTCTAGTCTACTTATAGCTAATTCTCGGATTAGGACAGTTAAGTGTAGTTGAGCTCCAAACTCCACGAATATCATCTTACAAAGACGAAGAACTACTCGAGGAACCGGTGGAACTTCATCCGACTAAAAGGTATGAGGAGACTTGAAGTTATCTATCAATCAAAAGTCTACATCTCTATCTCCTACTCTTGAGACAAAGTCGTATAAGTATGATAGTTCTCATACATACACATTTTCTATATCGAGCCGAGTTTACTCGCCTATATTTTTCTCGAAATATGTGTTGGTAAGCTTTATCTTTAACCATTATTCATGTTTACCCGTAGCGAAAGTCATGATGACGTTTCGATCTTGAAAATAGCTTTGATGATGATAGTTGTAAATAACAACTATTATAACATTATAGAAGAATGTTTCAATGATTGAAATGTAGAGTTGAGATTACGTAACCAACTATGGATATAAACATATATACTGTGTTCGCACATTAGTGTATAAACCCATGTGCAGGAAACCAAGTGTGTGCACTTGTGGATACAACATTCGTAAAGGAGACAGGTTGGGTACGCGTACCCGTACGTGTACTGGTGGAAGTTTTCGATTCGAAAATTTATGATAATTTTGTAGTTTACAAACTGTTAAACCAGTCACCTTAGGTACGCGTACCCGTACACGTACTGTCGGAACTTTTCGAGCCAAAAATTTCTGCTGAGTTTGTAAACTCAAATCCGGTAGCTAAGGTATGTATACCCGTACGCGTACCCAAGCTGGTTATTTTCTCAAATCGGAAGTTCATGAACTTAAAACAATAAATCCATAAGGAATGCAATCTTTGCAAACCATGGCTATATTGTTCATGAATTGATTCAAATGAATCAAAACGATTTTGTTTCAATCGTGTCTATGTATATAGACCTAAGCAATTGAACAACTCTTCAACTAGTTCTTTTGAAGTCATTTGAACTAGTTGTGAAGAAGATGAATACGGTTGATATGAAAGTACTCATATGGCTAACCTCAGTTAACTATTTGTGAATCAACTAAGTGTAAACGTTTAGGTAAGGTTACTCAAACCTAAATGAAATACATTTCATTTTTGTATGACAAGTTAAGTTTCGATCTAACGGTTGAAAGATATTAGCTTGGTTGAATCATGTTTTTCATCTAACGGTGAATATTGGATTCTTTGTTACCAAGGTAACTTAGATTGCAAACCCTGATTTGAAAACTATATAAAGGAGAGTTCTAGCAAATGGAAAATCGAATCCCCACACCTCACTATGATACTAGTTGGTGTTGCTAGAGTCGATTGTGCTTTAACCTTAGGTTTCTTCTCGAGACCCTGTAGGTTAACGACTTAAAGACTTCATTGGGATTGTGAAGCCAAACGAAACTACTTATCTTGTAGTTTGGCGATCTGATCTTTCCATTTTCTATCGTACGAGTTCAACTGAATAATTGAATTAAAATTTATCTCTGATAGGGAAAGATAAAAATAAATCACAAACATCTTCGTCTCATCGATTGTGATCCCGCAATATCTTGTTTCGCTACCATATGATTAAGATTATTGTGAGGTGATTGATAATTCTAAGTTGTTCTTCGGGAATATAAGTTCGGGTTATCGATTGGTTCCTGTTCACCTTGATTTCTATCAAAAGACGGAACAAACTCGTAGGTTTATCTGCGGGAGACATATTTATCTATTATCATAGACTATTCTGTGTGATACAGATTTGTTTATTAAAGTCTTCGACTTTGGATCGTAGCAACCCTTGGTTGTGGGTGAGATCAGTTAAGGGAATCAAATGTGTAGTATCATGTTGGGATCAAAGACGTAAGGAGCGCAATTGTACCTTGAATCAGTATGATATTGATTGGGGTTCAACTACAGTCCAGACCAAAGTTATTTTGTAGTAGGCTAGTGCCTGTAACGGCTTAATACAATGTGGTGTTCAATCTGGACTAGGTCCCGGAGTTTTTCTGCATTTTCAGTTTCCTCGTTAGCAAAACTTCTGGTGTCTGTCTTATTTTTATTCCACATTATATTTTGTTATATAATTGAAATATCACAGGTTGTGCGTTGTATCGATCAATAGTGAAATCCAACCTTTGGTTTTTGATTGGAAATTGATTGATCCTTGTATATTGGTCGTTGGTACCATCCAAGTTTATACTCCTTGTATTTGATAAAGACTCGCAGATTTCTATTTTCTTGAGTAAAGATCAAATAAAGAGATTGAGATATTCACTCCTCGATATAATTTTTATTAAGATTGAGTATGACTGTATAGTTGATTCTCTTAAAAGTATGTTTTAGTTATTCCATACAGATTACTAATAGAAATATTGGGTGAGGTTGTTAGACCCCCCGTATTTTCAGAAATATTACAACCCCAAAGAGTCACCTTACATCAACATAATAAAATTAAAGGTAAACTACGGGAACTAGAAATCATTTATAACACTCAAGAGGCCATCGCTAAACAAAAATCAAGAAACAACATAATCAATTTAGGGGAAAGGAATACAAAATATTTTCATACCATTACTTTGAGGAGAAGAAAATGGAACACAATACAAAGTATAAATAATGATCAAAACCAAGTAACTAAAGATAGAAAGGAAATTCATAATTCTTTAACTTCTTACTTTAAATCTTTTTTTTTTTGTGAGACTTCTCCAGAAGTGGAGCTATCTGATCCAATTTTTAGAGACATTCCAGCCATTATCTCCTCTTCTGATAATGACAAAATTCTGGCTATCCCATCCAAAGAGGAAATCTTTTTAGTTCTCAAAAATATGAAACCTAACAAATCTCCATGACCAGATGGATTCTCTGTTAGTTTCTTCATTCATAACTGGAATTTGGTAGGTACACAAGTTACTGACATAATCCAAAATTTCTTTCAAGAAAATATTATGAACCCAGACCTAAACATAACTTATGTTTCCTTATTCCTAAACTAAAAAACTCTAAGAAACCTAGTCAATTTAGGCCCATTGGATTATGCAACACTATTTACAAAGTCATTGCTATGTTATTAGCAAACAGAATAAAAAAAACCTTAGAAAAATTTATATCTCCTTTCCAATCTTCCTTCCTATCCTCTAGGCAAATCTCTGATAACATCATAGTAACTCATGAGATCATTAATTCCTTCAAAAATAAAAAAGTTAAATCAGGAGGTCTAGGATTCAAAATAGACATGTCTAAATCCTTTGATCGGGTTAATTGGAGTTTTCTTTTAAAAGATTTAAAAAACTTTGGTTTCAGTGATGAGGTATGTAAACTAATAGAACAATGCATTTCTACCACTTCTATAACGGTGCTGCTAAATGGTATCCCTAGAGAAATCTTCAAACCTACTAGAGGATTACGACAGGGTGACCCTCTCTCACCATATCTTTTTATCATTTGTATCGAAATCTTCTATAAACTCCTTCTTTTGCAAGAGCAAAAGAAAATCCTGCATTGAGTTAAAATAACTCCTAAAAGTGAGCCTATCTCCCATTTTTTTTTTACTGATGATTGCATGCTTTTTGTGAAAGCTGACTTAGTAGAATGTAGAAATCTACTAGACACAATAACAAATTTTAGTAAGGTCTTAGGACAAGTAATAAACTTTGAAAAATATGGAATTTTATTTAGCAAGAAAGTGGAACCTAAACATCAAAGGATGATGTCCAAACTCCTAAAAATAAAACATATCAATCTTAAGGACCCTTATTTAGGATCCCCTCTGTTTATGGAGAAATCAAAAATAAAAACCTTCACCCCCATACTGGAAATAATGGAATCTAAATCCAAAGGATGAAAAAGTCTTGTTCTTGCTCAACCTTGTAGATCTGTACTCAATAAAGTTGTTCTTTCTAGTATTCCATCTTATTTAATGGGATGTTTCTTTCTACCAAAATCTATAATTAGTAAAATAAATGCCATACAGAGAGATTTTTGGTGGGGGAAAGAGGATGGAGGGAGAGGATTTTATCCTAAAGCTTGGCCAAAACTTTGTAAACCTATTCTTAAGGGAGGTTTAGGTTTTAGAGAGGCTAGAAAATTTAATCTTGCTATGATAACTAAACTAGCTTGGAGTTGTTCAAGGAGTCTAATGCTTTACAGGTCAAAACATTGTGTCCAAAATATTTCAGAATTAAATCCTCTTTTAGAACTAAGGTTAATTCTAGAAGCTCTTGGACTTGTAAATGCATAAAATAAGGGCTATACCTAGTAGAAAAATATAGTACATGGGAGGTAGGAAATGACCAAGATATCAATATCTGGGAAGATAACTGAATCCATGGACTAACCCAAAATTTACTAAATCTAAAAAATTCTAGTAACAACTATCTTGTTAGAGTATCTGATGATTGATCCTGAAATAGTTTCTTGGAAATATTCCCTTATAAATTTTATATTCCCTAGCAGCATTGCTAACAAAATAAGGCAAATACATCTTTTTAGAGAGTTTAATCACAATCTCAAAAAAGACCAATTAAGATGGACACTAACCAAATCAGGAGACTTTACTGTTAAATCTGTGTATGAAAAACTTCATGAAAGTGGTTTAGATATAACTAGTTTATCTCTACCTGAATATTTTTGGAAATCTATCTGGAGACTTAGTATTTCTGAGAGAATTAAGGAATTTTTGTGGAAATGCTTACAAGATGCACTGCCTACTAATGCTAAACTCTATGGTTAAGTTAAATATGTCTCTCCTATTTTGTATTATGTGTAAGAATGATAATGAAACTACATAGCATCTTTTCTTTCACTGCCCTTATGCTTCTTCTATTTTGAACTCTGCTCCTTATCCTGTTTCTTTGAACAAAGATCATCCCAGTACATTCTTATACCTTTGTAAAACTTGGATGGAAAGGAAGGATATTCCTTTAGAAATCTTACTCACAAAATTGTGGTTCATCTGGAAGGAAAGATGTGACAGAATCTTTGATCTAAAAAAAAATAAAAATAAAGATACTACTGCTTTAAACTTAGATACTTAAAGACATATTGAATTTTAGTCTTCAACAAAAGGTAACACTTCTAAAATTAAACAGAAAAAAAAGAACAACTTCATACGAAAAACCACAGATGTGGGAAACTTGAAATTTAACGTTGATGCTACTTGGATTTCTGAATCCCTACCATCTACTTATGCTTTTATATTGAGAAATGAAACAGGAGATTCTGAAGGAGGAAAAACAGGACTTCTAGCAGGTCTTGACCCACAAAAAGCAAAATCTATAGGAGTCTGGCAAATAGATGTTTGGGCTCAAGAAAAGCATATAAAGAACTTCAGTATTGAGGGAGATTGTGAAAGTCTTTTTAACTGCATCAATGCAGATATATCCTGGAGAGATAAATCTTATATGCAATAAACTCATAGATTAGCTCATCTTTGAAAATATTTTTTAGGATTTGTCTTTGTTCCTAGATTAGGATATCAAGTGGCAGATAAATTAGCCAAATTTGATAAAATGTAAACAATTGTATTGAATGGGACATGATCCCACCTACTTGTAGTAGAAAACAACTCTTAGTAGATAAATCTAATATTGAGAGTTCTTCAAATCTCATATTAGATGGCTCTACTTCTTTTGTAACCTTGACTCTTTCAGAGTCCTGGTCTTTCAGAGTCCTGATGGCTACCCTTGCCTTGCCTAATTCCTATGATATGAGAGATAATTCATTACACGGAGACCCATTAAAAATAACATAAATTTTAGTAATAAATATACACTGGCTAATAACACTCTTTTCATAAAAATCAAACTTTTGAAGGATTCTTAAAAGGAAAAAGCACTATAGTCTATCAAAAGCTTTAGATAAGTTAAGTTTAATAGTCATGTTGCCACCAAATCCTTCCTTATGGATCATATTATGGATCAATTCATGAGCAATAAAAAGATTATCATGAATAGACTTATTGGGAACAAAAGTTGCTTGATAGGGGATATGCGTCTCTTGTGGAATGGGTTATTCATATTGGCAATTATTTTTGAAACAGTTTTATAGGTTTATAGTCAACATGAGACTTAAGTTTTCTAGTTTTGGGAATTAGGAAAACATAAATCTTACTTATTTACCTTGGCATAAAACCATGGGCAAATAAATCTTGCACCATATTTACCACATCCTGACCAACTATATGTCGTTGTTTCGATAGAACCCTGCCTCAAGGCTATGAATTTCTGTATAATTAGGTTGTCACATAGAATGCATATGTTGCAATTCTTGTGCTCTAAATTGTTTTTCTCCTGAGGATGACGATTTGTTGAGCTAAGATGTTTGACAAAATTTGTTACATGGTAAAAATTTCATATGTAGCTATTATACTATGAAAATAGTTTAATTTATTGCAGTTTTTAATAATATTATGTGCTCTCTAGAGAGGTTGATATCCATTTAGTCTCCTGGGCTGTGGAGGTTCTTTTCATAAGTTATTTGTACGTGATAAAACGTCCCTGTTTTTTTTTTCTTGACGGAAAAGAGAAAAATATATTAAAAATGGTTCTGTATCACTAAAACAGTGACAAAGACACCAAAACAAAATTACATGGGTGTGTAGATAACAACATCCCAGTTACAAATAATTATAGATAAAGAGAAACCAGCAAAAATATTTGCATGCAAAGTCTAATTGTATAACAAAGACTTAACCTCCATTATAATCTGTTTAGTAGGCCTACATAAATTACGGTAAAGTCTGTTTTTTCTTTCTCGCCATATACTCAACCAAATGGCAAATGGCAAATAAAACCATTTAAATACCACTTCCACTCTTTTTTTTCTACGTCTATTCTTATGAAGAAGGTCACAAACCGACTTCAAAACCCTAAGAATACCTTCCTGGTAAACCATCTAAATACCACTTCTATTGAGTTGAGTTCTCTCTAGGTTATTTTCAATCAAGCATGTCTCCTATCTCTCGCGCCCCACCTTGCGAAAATATGGAAGAATCTCTTGATAAAGGTAACAGTATTAGAACCAAATAGAAGAAGAAAAGAACACTGGTAGAAGACTATGTTGTCGAATCGCAAGACTCTGATGAAAATCCTAATGTGACATGTTATTTTTCATATGATCATCAAGATGTTGAATATGAATAGATAAATTATGTTGAATTTGTTTATGATTTTTGGAAGAAATCTAAAGAGGAGATTATATACCTGGTCAAACAAAAGATTGTTTTGTGGTCGTGTGACTCGCAAATCTTTAAATTTGTGGAAAACAATATTATTTTGCATCAATGGGATACGGTGATACATATCTAGCTTGTCCTGTAACATTCTATTTTGTTTTCTAAACTTGGTGCAAACTATATTCTTGGTGTGAGCTCTATGTGGCTCTCTTCGGGTGACTCTTGTAAAGGGCTTTGCATTCTTTTTATTTTAATACAAACTTTCATTTTCGAAAAAAGAAAAGACCAACTTGATCATTCATTTAACCAGTTTTAGCGTGTTTAATGTGTATCCACGCAGTGGCGGACCTAGAAATTTATATCACTAGGGTCAAAGCAATAACATGTCGCGGCCGAAGGTTTCCCGAAATTTTAGGGATGTTATAAATTTTACCAGTTATAATTGTATACACTAAACATCAAGTAACAAGGTATGATACATGATTTTAGTAATGGTTACCACAAACAAAATTCTAAAAAGAGAGTGAAAGTTAGTTTCCAAGGAAATCCTAGTAATGGTTTTCACAAATAAAATTCTAAAAATTTAGTTAATGTTAATTTCCAAAGAAATTTAGGGGGCTAGTTGAGTTTTCAAAGAAATATAAAGGGCATAATCGACATTTCAAATGAATATAGGGGGTCAGCACCTACAACTATCACTACCCGGTAACAACAAAAATTAAGTGGGATCAAGTGCCCCCATATTTGTTTTTTGAATGAAGAAGGTTATATTAAAAGAAAAAATATTTACAAATCCTGAACAAAGTCATTCACAAACATCACACGTGAATAACATTGTCCCAATGGAAAAGAATTTGATTAACACCATAATCTCTAAAAACATGATTCTCAAAACACCATAAAATGAGAGTGTTCTGAATGAGCAAAATTGTCTCATCAGTAAGCTTATGTCTTCCACCAAAGTTTCTAGCATTTCTCTCCTTCCAAAGATGCCAAAGCGCAGCATAATTTATCAACCACCACAACTTCCTACTTCTCCCTTGAAGATTATTCATCTGCCAAGACTCAAAATGCTCCAACACAGTAGCATGAAAAACCCAAGACACCTTAAAATCTTTGCCAAAGAAACTCCAAACTGTTGCAGCATAAGAACAATGCAGAAAAATGTGATCTGCTACTTCCTCTCCCTGTTGACAAAATAAACAAATCTTGCTCTGAACTTTCACCCCTCTATGGCTCAACATTGTCAAAGTTGGGAGAGATTTGTGAAAGTTAGCACATAACATGAAGCTGACTTTAGAAGGAATGTTCTTCCTCCACAGAAATTTCTCAAAGCTACACACTGATCTATCTTCACTACAAATTGGCGTAAGCTTTGCAAGTTGTTTTCCACATCTTCCGTTCTTCGTGAACGAGAGTGAGATAAAAGTCTTTGTATTAGGGATCACAAATCCAAGTTCGATTTAATCTTCGTGATTGATCATACAACTTGTAATCTAGGTTTTTCACCTCTTGTCTATTCTAAGGTTTTGTCTTCTGATATAAAACCATTCAAGAGTTGTTGATCATAAACCCTAGGTTTTAATAGAATTCAGTTTCCGATCGTATACCAACACTTTTTAGTCGAAATCGGAAGCTAGAAAGAAAACTTCGATTAAGGTATCTCGTAAAAATCCTTTTGAAGTTTTAAACAAGATATCTCTAGATTTATTCTAGTTGTTCTTGTGGTAGAGTTATTAGGTTTCTCTTCCTTTTATTGAAGAGTATAATAATCCCTAATCTACAGGTTTTTTTTATATTACTTTTACCTAGTAATTGTTTTTATCAAAAACAAACACAAGATTTCCAAAACCTTGATTTACATCTAAAGGGAAATCAAACCACTGTTTTTTGCAGACAAAATATTGAATCGTATCAATCGTGTTGGTGTATCTTCTAAAGAGAACCTTGGGTTCTGCTAGAAGATTTGCGTGAAGAATTTCTAAAGAGAATCGGTATTCTGCTAGGAGTTCTACAAGTGCTGGAGAAGGTATTACATCTAGTCCGAATAGGTAGTCGGAAATTGGTGTAACAACTTATAATCAGTGTGTGTTTTATTCTGGACTAGGTCCCGGGTTTTTTTTGCATTTGCGATTTCCTCGTTAACAAAATTCCGGTGTCTGTGTTATTTCTTTTCCGCATTATATTTTATTTATATAATATAAATATCACAGGTTGTACGTTAAGATCAATCAGTTCTTGTATCCGGCCTTAGGGTTGTTGAGTGAATTGATTGACACTTGAACATTGGTCTTTGGTACCGTTCAAGTTAATCCTCTTATATTCAATCGGGCTCGCAAAACCCTATTTTTTGATTGCGGATTGAATCAAGAGATAGAGATATAAAACTCTTTGATATACTTTTTATAGATTGAGTCTAACTGTCTAGTTGATTCTCTTGAAAGTACATTGGAGTTTGTCTATTCAGATTGCCAAACGAAATATTGGGTGAGGTTGTTAGACCCCCGCTTTTTCAACTTGGCATAAGGAACTCACCATTATTATTAAATTTTTGTTGCATTATTCTCCTCCAAAGAGCATTTTTCTCCTTTGTGTATCTCCAGACCCACTTAGCTTTCAAAGATTAACTAGTAAGCTTTAAACTCTTGACACCCAAACCCCGAAACTTCTTAGATTTACAAATATTTGGCCATCCCACCCAGCACATCTTCCTTTTGTTATCACTTGAGTCCCATAGAAAATTTCTCATCAACTGAGTAAGTTTAATCTCTATACTTGCTGACATATGAATAAGGGATAAGAAATAAATAGGTAAACTTGCACGACAACTTCTAATTAGAACTAGTCTCCCTTCCTTATTTAAAAATTTCTTCTTACATATAGCCAACTTCTCATGCATTCTTTGAATCACCTCATCCCAAATTGAGACATTTTGTTAGAGCATAGCTCGGTCGACCTCACATGCGTTGCTAACTCAAGCATGTTTGTCAATGTTAGTGATCAAAACTTTGAGTCTTGATTTCTAGTCTACATAGCTAAGTCTCAGACTAGGATATAAAAGTGTAGTTGAGCTCAAGGACTTCATGGCGATTCATCATACAACGACGAAGATCTATACAAGGAAACGTGGAACTTCATCAACAAAAAGGTATGTGGAGACTTGAACTTATCTATCACTCAAAAGTTTATCTCTTCTATCTCCTACTTCTTATGAGACAAAAGTCGTATGCTATATAGAATAGATCATACACATTTGATATTTCGAGCTGAGCATTCATTGCTTATCTTTTATCTCGAAATCGTGTGTTGGTAAAGCCTTTCGCTTTGATCAAGTTTATCTTCACCTAGTGACGAAAGTAATAAAAAGTTTCAACCACTTTGAGAATTTCTCTGACATGAATCGTTCTGTGAATAACGGCTACATAGCGTCCTTTGAGAATGTCTCAATGATTGAAATGAGAGTTTAGATTACATAACCATGTATTCCTTGAACCGAAGTTTTCGAAATTTGTTGATCAAGAGAAATTAGGAGGATTGTTGAATTGGTTTTCCAAGTCCGCGAACTGTCGGAAGTTCTCGACCGAGAATTTCTGTTGGATTTTTCAAAACTCGTTTGTGTGCTAAGTCCGCGAACTCAGCCCGCGAACTGGCAGAAGTTCTCTTTCCGAGAATTTCTGCTGAGTTTGGAAAACTCAACCGATTAACATAAGTCCGCGAACTTGTTTGTGAACTTAAGAGGTTATGATCTAAAGATGTGCTCTGAACATGAAATATTAAATTACTAAGGAATGCTTTATGCAAACCGTGGCTATAATGTTCATGAGCCGATTCAATCGAATCGAATCATCTTTGTTTCAATTGTGTCTTGTGTAGTTACATAAGATCTCATAGCAATTGAACAACTCTTTAACTAGTTCATTTGAGCCAATTGAACTAGTTATGGTGAAGACGAACAAGGTTAATATGAAATGCTCATATGGTTAACCTTTTGGGTTACTATGTTGAACCAACATACACATAAACGTTTGGGCACGGTTTTCACAAACCCAGTAAACGTATATCTCAAGTGTGTGTGACAAGATAAGTTTTCGATCTAACGGTTGAGAAATATTATCTTGAATCTAAATAAGGTTTTCATATAACGGTGACTATTGATTGCTTTGTAACTAAGGCAAAACCCTGATTTGAAGACTATATATAGGAGATATCTAGCATTGAGCAAAACCAATCTCCACAGGTCTGTGTGATACTAGTGCGCTCGCTAGAGTCGATTCTCCTCTCACCTTTGGTTTTCTTCTCTAAAACCAGGTTAACGACTTAAAGACTTCATGGGGATTTTGAAGCCAGACCGATACTACTTTTATTGTAGTTGTGTGATATGATCTTGCATCTTCTATCGTACGAGTACAATCTTTGATTGGCTTGAGATCGTGAGAGTTCTCTGATAGGCAAGATAAAGAAGTCACAAACATCTTCGTCTCACTGTTTGTGATTCCTCGACGTCCTCTTGTGTATTCAAGTAAGACTGTTGAGAGGTGATTGATTAATCTACGCTTTTCTTCGGGAATATAAGACCGGATTATCAATTGGTTCATGTTCAACTTGATTTCGTATCTTAAGACGGAACAAAAACCTAGGTTTTTTTGTGGCATACATATTTATCCTTTGATAGACTTCTCTGTGTGAGACATATTTATTTACTATCAAGTCTGTGATTTTGGGCTGCAGCAACTCTTGGTTGTGGGTGAGATCAGCTAAGGGAATCAAGTGCGTAGTATCCTGCTGGGAATAGAGGCGTAGGAGTACAACTGTACCTTGAATTAGTGGGAGACTGATTGGGGTTCAACTATAGTCCAGTCCGAAGTTAGATTGGAGTAGGATAGTGTCTGTAGCGGCTTAATACAGTGTGTGTTCAATATGGACTAGGTCCCAGGGTTTTTCTGCATTGGCGGTTTCCTCGTTAACAAAACTTCTGGTGTGTGTGTTATTTCTTTTCCGCGTTATATTTTTTATATAATAGAAATAATACAGGTTGTGCGCTAAGATCATCAATTGGAAATCCAACCTTTGGTTGTTGATTGATATTGATTGATCCTTGGACATTGGTCTTTGGTACCATCCAATTTATTCCTTGTGTTTGATAAAAGACTCGCTATTGTTTATCTTGAGTAAATCAAAGCAAGTGAGAGATATTAACTCCTTGAGATACTTTAATCTAGATTGAGTCTGACTGTCTAGTTGATTCTCTAGCAAAGTATTTCGGAGTTATCCCATACAGATTGCTAATCAAATTATTGGGTGGTATTGTTAGACCCCCGCTTTTTCAATTGGTATCAGCGCATGCAAACACATTAAAGACCTTATAAGTCTGTATTTGTAAGCAATCTGACTCTATGGACAGTAGTGATATCTCAATAAATGCACCACCAGATCCAGGGATTTCAGAATTCTCTTCCATGAATGATTTAATTAAATATGTAGAAGAAATTCTATCTAAACCTCCACCAGGTTTAAAATCCCTTGAAGTGTTTTCAGGGCTTGAAAAGAAGCTTGAGATCTTATCTCTTGATGTTGATTTATACCTCCAGAAAGAGCAAGAATCTCTTGACATGCTAAATCAAGTTATGATGGATAATATTTATGTTGAGGTTGATATTTATTTACTAATCAGTCAGAGCAGTGCTCCTCCTCTGCGTAATCCAATTAGTTGTAACAAACTAAACGAATTACAAGATGAGTTTAAATCTCAGTCATCTGAGTATATCACTTCAAAGCATGAATTGATTCGTTTCTCAATTACTGATACTTCATATCAAGATAATAGTATTGCCTTCTTTTATGAAGAAGCTAGGATGTCTCTGTTTATCAAAAGAGTTTCCCCTCGCAGTACTAAAAACTATCTGCAGAAACTGTTTTTTATAGGTTGGAAAACAAGAAATCAGAAACACAAATCCTTTTGGGTTCTCTTGAAGTTCTTTGATAGACTTATAAAAACAGTTCCAGCAACTCTCTCTTGGTGCCATGGTGAGCAAGACAATGTTCATCTCAACACAACTTGTTTGTGTTGAAAGTGCATCCTCACCAAGGAATGCCCTGTTACGGTAAAGGAAGCACGAGAACTGGGGCACACAGATTGTGTTCAGTAAGGCTGTAGAATTCGATTGAATTCTTATAAAAAGGTATGTCTATAAACTTGAGAAATATTTGTGTTTGTACTTGCTTAAGTACTTATTATGATCCATGTACCTTGCTTATCGTTCATTTCTACCTAACTTGATCCGTGTTTAAGGTTCTTATATGTTTAGGTTTGAAAATAGCTGTTCGGGATGTTTGGACTTCATGGTACACATTCCAGGGATGCATACCATCATTTAAAATCAAAATCCAGGGGTTTAAGTTCGCAAACCAAGTCTGCAAACTTTTTTTGTCATGATAATTCGTTTGCAAACCCGTATGCATACTTGACGTCGATATTCGGTAAACTTGTCTTGGTCGTAACTTCTTCGTCCAAACTCGGAATGAACTCATTCTTTTTGCATTCTCTTCCTCTTTGAATTCTCCTCAAAATGGAGATTAGAATTATTGATTTTGTATGAGTTAAGATTGGTATTTGTCCTGTCTCTTTTTTTTGAGTGTTTTTCTCCATTTCGTCGCACTTGTTCCACTTCTCTTGGACTTGGGCACTTGGATTCTTGGAGTAATACTATTCTAAGCTAATTTGTAGCTTTTACTAGAATGTTGTGTGTGAATCATAAAGAAGGAAGTTCAAGAATGGAAATTAGTACGCATTGCTATGGGATTCTTGAATGTTCACAATCATCCTTTGTGAACTACGGTGCATGGTCGTTCGTGACTTTGTATGTTCTTCTTTGTGAAAATATTTTTATACGCCTTTGGTAGATATTCTTGGTTTAAATCCATGCGAAAAAGATTGATTCTACCCTATAAGGACAAATCATCTTGTATGTGCATTACGAGTCTGTCTTGTTGCCTAGGAAACTTCTTATGAGAATTTATTCTTATTTTTGAGAAGGATTACTAGAGTCTGGAATAGCCTTTATTATGATTTCACATTGCTATGTCCAACGGTTTCATCTTCATGTTTTTAGATTTATTGGTTTAAATTCTAAAAATATTTGGAGGATGATGTTTTTGCAGTATCTAAACTTTATGATTTGTTATATTGCAACTTGTTATGGTGTGTTTACGTCCGTGAACTATGTTTGTCCCATACTTTGTCAAAAGTAAAGTCGTTTATGATCGATATTCATGTATTGGTTAAAGAATGAATGGACTTTTGACAATTACAAAAGTTAAGCATATATTGCCAATCTTTGACGGAAGATAGGTTAAAATCTTTTGTTTGCAAGGATTGTGGCTATTGAATGTCGTTATGCGAATAGTGATGGAAGATAGAATGAATCCTTGTGTATACCACAATATTTATCTTCATTGATCCATATTTTATGTAATACTGTGAGGCTCCGTAATGTGTCTTATGTTGAGCACGATACAACTAAGTTGATTAATTTTTGATTAGCTTTGTTGGTTGTTCCATAAGATTCTATATGTTGAGCATTATGAACTAAATTAATCATCTTGGTTGGTTATTTAGTTATTTGCTCCGAAAGTCTTCTTTTGTCGAGAAAATTTTTTGACAATTAAATTGATTACCTTCGTGATTATTTTGGTTGTTTGTATTCCAATTAGATTAATTATGGGTTCTTTTGTAATTAGTCTAGTTGAGTTTTCATATATTCCACAAGTTCTTGTGTTGAGTATATGAACGGCCATACTAACTATGTTCTATTGGTTGATGTAGTCGTATATTCCGTAAGGTTTTCCTTATGTTGAGTATGTGAAAGATTAAGTTAGTCATCTCCGTATGATTACCTTAGTCGTAGCTCCGTAAGTTTACTTATGTTGATCACAATCAATTAAATAGATTACTTTTGTGGTTTCATTTAGTTGCGTATTCCAATTAAATTAATCATGGGTTTACTTGTGATTAATTTGATTGAGTTTTGATATAGAAAATCATTTTCCTATGGTTTTTGGTGTCCAATTAAAAATCCTTATTTTCTTTCGAAATTAAGGTCGCTCTTGTTGTTCTCTCGGGAATGACATCAAATGGGGGAGAGTTCTTTTGAACTTGTGCTTAATGGTAACATCTTGCGGGGTGTGCAGCTGTGGAATTTTATAGGGGTTATCTTGTATCTTAAAACTCCTTGATGAATGCATTTAGCTTCGGATTTATGATTGCATCTAAATTAAGTTGGTATGTATTTCTTCTTTTAGTCTATGAACGTCTCTTCTCGGAAGTTTCATTAGGAACCCGTTCTTGTACCTTTGCCAATTTTATTGACAAAAAGGGGGAGAATTAATGTGTAGTTCCACTACATATACATATGGTTTTCGGATCATTGTGTAATGGGGAGTGGTTTCCATGTGAGATGGAGTATTGACTAAGGGGGAGTGATACATATCACCGTAGTATTATTGTTAAAGTCGTGATGCAATTGGACTTTGATGTTACATAATAACACTATGTCACTGTATAATGATGATCGGGAATCTCGATTTCTCTCATTGTTATAGCAACGGATCTTCAACAACAGTGATGCTAAACTTACAACCTTTGGGATCATTGGAGTACTTGGAAGAACGAAGATTTCATGGAACGTTGAAGATTAGACTATGGAATAGGAACCACTAAAGTTTATTTTTTTGTATTCCATATGTATTAATAGTTTTGTCACTAAAATTGACAAAGGGGGAGATTCTTAGAGCATAGCTCGGTCGAACTCGCATGCGTTGCTATCTCAAGCATGTTTGTCAATGTTAGTGATCAAAACTATGAGTCTTGATTTCTAGTCTACATAGCTAAGTCTCGGACTAGGACAAAAAAGTGTAGTTGAGCTCAAGAAATTCATGGAGATTCATCATACAACGACGAAGATCTACTCAAGGAACCATGTAACTTCATCAAAAACAAGGTATGTGGAGACTTGATCTTATCTATCACTCAAAAGTCTATCTCTTATATCTTGCGAAAATAAAGCCCCATGACATTTCCGTCTTGCGACGAAATTGCAGGACATCTTCGCACTTTCATGCGAAAACCCATTGATTTCGTTTTATCTTTTTCTTTTGTATTATTGGCTCTTCAGGATTGTTGCAAAAATATGACAAGACTTAATACCCTTGCGAATAAAAATCCTCATGACATTTGCATCTTAAGACACTTATCAGCTCCCTAATGGAGGGTGCCACCCTTATCTCCCCCTGGTTGCCCCTTCAAGGAGGCGTACTTCTACCATACAAGGTTAGCTCCTACCATCCAGTCTTAACAACAACCAGTTGTTTTTGCAGCCTCTTATCCCTTTTACCTATAGGGCTTATGGTTACGAGACTGCACCCTAAGTGGGGTTTTCTTCGGGCCGAGTGCAGTATAAGACAAGACTTGTCAAGAATGGCAAGGTGCGCTTCAAAAGCCCCTGGCACTCTTGACTCAACCGTGTACCTCGGCGCCTTGATCAGATTTTGCACTCCTTGGGAGAGTCCTTATTACCTTAGTCGTCCAACCTAAATCATATGTTTAAGTTGAGAATCCAAGGTGCCTCTCCCGGATGGGCTTTATTGACCCCAAATCTCCATGCAACAGGTACCCCCTAATATGACGTACTTTAGGTCTTACATTTTCCTCTTGCGAAATTTTATTCGCGAACTAGGGTGTACGCCATAAAGGTTCAGCCCTTTCTTTTATGTCATTGTTCTGTGATTATCTCTGCGAAAATTTCGCACTTCATGATCTTGTTTTGATATGAATAATCTTGAAATTATTCTTTCAGAATCCATAACTTCTCAAAGTTTCTTACTGATAATATCTTTTTAAGTACAACCTGTTCCATGGTCTGTCAAGTCTATGACCAACATCTCTACCTTCTGGATCCATTAATCTATAAGCTCATGTTCCAACTATCTCTTAATGATGTAAGGTTCATCCCATTTTTCGCTAATTTTCCACCATTTTCTCGCTGATATATTGGTGTCTCTCGCAGAATTAAATCTCCTGGTTGGAATTCGAGTACTTTGACACGTTTATTATATTCTCGTGCTAATTTTCACTGATAATTCTTAATATGTTGTAAAGATTTTTCTCTTCTTTCTTCTAATTCATCATTTATTTAAGATCAAACCTTCACTAAGATTTTTCTCCCAAGATTCTCTTTTTGTTGTCAGAATAACGACTTCTGTTGGTAACACCGCTTCAACTCCGTATGTTAAACAAAAAGGTGACATTCTAGTAGCTTCTCTTCTAGTTGTATTATAAGCCCATACTGCGAATCGCTAGTGATCCTTGCATTTTCTAGTTTCATTTCTATTGCGAATTTTAAGGCATGTATCACAGCTTCATACTCTGTTTCATTATTACTGGATGCGAATTCCAATCTGAATGAAAAAGCCATATTTATTCCTTCTGGCGAAATTAAAACAATTCCAACTCCATTTCCTTCTCCATTTGATGATCCATCTACCAATATCTCCCATATATTTGGTTCCGTTAATAAATCTTTTGGATCTCCGTGTTCTTCTTCTATATCCATCATTTCTTCTACCGCTTCATCTTCTTCTAAAGGAAATTCTGCCAAGAAATCTGCAACAACTTGTGATTTTGGGGAAGACAAAATTTCATATTTAATATCAAAGTGGCCTACTTGTGCATTCCGTCTCTCACTCTTCATGATCTTTTAGAATTCTTCATCACTGATTCAATTGGTACTTTTGTTAATACCTTTATCTTGTGCGCTTGAAAATATATGCGGAGCTTAAATGATGCATAAACTAATGCTAAGATCAACTTCTCAATATTTGAGTAATTCTTCTCGGCAGTCTTAAAAGTTTTGCTAATGTAATAAATGGGTTTCTCCACTCCTGCGTCTATTCGAAATAACACATCACTTAATGCATGCGACGTCGTCGCAAGATAGATCATTAATTCTTCTCTTAATTCTTCTTTTTGTAAAATAGTTGTATTCATAAGATGTTCTTTGATTCCTTGAAAAGCTTTTTCACATTCATCAGTCCATTTAAATTTCGCACCCTTCTTGAGTATATCGAAAAAATATTTGCATTTGTCTGATGATCGTGAAATGAATCTCCCCAGCGAAGCTAGAAGCCCATTCAAATTTTTTACATCTTTTGTTGTTGCTGGTGTTGGCATGTCACGAACTGCTTGCACTTTTTCTGGATCAACCTGTATTCCTTCCTTTGATACAATGTAGCCTAAAACTTTTCCCGATGCAACTCCAATAGTACACTTCTCGGGATTCAGTTTAATGTTATACTGCCGCATTTGTTCAAAAATCCCCCTCAGGTCTTGTACATGGTCTTTAGTTTCTTTACTCTTTACTAACATGTCATCCACGTATACTTCTAATGTTTTGTGTATCCATTTTGCGAACACCTTCTCTACCATTATTTGGTATGTCGCTCCCGCATTTCGCAAACCAAATGGCATTTTCGTGTAACAATATAAACCTCTAGGGGCGAAGAAAGCAGTATGTTCTTGATCTTCTTCAGCGAGAGAGATTTGGTTATACCCTTTGTACCCATCTAAAGACGATACTCTATCATTTCCCGCTGCGGATTCCACCATTTGAGGAATGTCTGGTGACGGAAAACTATCTTTGGGGCAAGCTTTGTTTAAATCAATGAAATCTATGCAAATCCTGATTCCTTTGTTTTTCTTTGGGACAATGACCATATTCGCTATCCATTCTGGGTATTTAGCTTCTCTTATGATTCCCGCATCAAGTATTTTCTGTAGTTCTTCTTCTATTTGGGAATGGTAAGTTGTTGCAATTTTTCTTATTCTTTGTTTAAATGGTCTCACATTTTTGTTAATCTCCAACTTGTGGCATGCAATTGATGGATCTATTCCCGGTATCTCATCCATGTTTCCTGCGAAAACATCTTTATATTCTCGCAAAAGGTTAACAGTTCTTTCTTCTTCTTCTACATCCATCTTGGTTCCAATTCTCAATATTAGAGGTTCTTCCATAGTCCCAACGTTTACTTCTTTTGTTGAATCTGCGGCAGTGTAACTGGACTCGGATTCTCCCATTGGTGTTGGTTCTTTTATTGTTTTCACAGGTCCTTCTCCTTCTTCCGAAATTTCGCTGGGTATTCCCTTGCCTTTTTTTGCCCTGATCATGCATACTCTAAATTCTTCTTCTTTCTTTGCCTCCTTCGCCAACTTTCTACAAAAAATTTTCCTTTTTGCTTGTCCTTCATAATGCTTTACTTCAATTTGATGACATAATTTCGCATTATCAACGTCTCCTCTGATTTCTCCTATTTCATTTAGTATGGGGAATTTGATACATTGATGCAACGTTGATACTACAGCTTTTATCGCATGTATCCATGGTCTTCCTAGCAACATATTATATGGTGATTCCATATCCACCACGCATAGTGTTACATGTGTTTCGATCTCTCCTAGTGGAATTCGTACTATTATTTCATCTTTAGGTTTTGTTGTAGATTTTCCAAAGCCATGAACAAAATATGTTGAATTGGACATTTCTTCATCTTTAAATCCCATTCCCCTGAATGCATGATATAATATTATCTCCGCTGAACTTCTTGTATCGATTAAAGCTCTGTTCAATATACATTCTCCCGTGGATTTTGTTGTTGTCTCCTTCTCTTTTCGCGTAATAGGCACTGTAATAACCAATGGAGATGTGTGTTTCAAATTTTCTTTTGGTATTTCTGCCGCCATGAATGTGAGTTTTTGTTTTTCCCAATTTTTCAAGGGTGATGTCTTTTCTACCACCATAACTTTCCTTCCTTCAAAATTTCGTTTATGAATTCTTCCTTTGATGTTTTCATGGAATTTATTAACCATTGTTTTTGTTATCATATTACACTCCAATCTTTTGTCATCTTCATTGATTCTAATCATTTTTCTTTTAACTGGTTCACTGATTTATTTAATCACTTTCTTGATTTGAACAATCTCAACAATAATCTTCAACTTTCGATCTTCAAGTCCCTGTTTCTAGCGCCATTATGTAGTTGCAGGAAATCCTACACTACACCCCTCATATGATTTCATTAATACTCAACTCATTTTTAGGTTTTCAATCTTAATTTTATTGATGAATCTTTGAATATTATTACAAGAAAAGATAAAAGAATCAAGAGTAACCTCTGCTCTAGACTTTCTCTCTCCTATTTACTTATTTCTTACTCAAAAAAGATCTCTCCCTTTTCTTCTCAGTTGAACAACTATTTATAAGGAAATACATAGTGGATGACAGCTAATCTGTCCTTTGTTTTCGGATATGGCTTGCGACATTCTCGCAACCTTACAAATGTTAATCTCGCAAACTCTCTAATTTTCGCAGGATCATCATATCTTTCTCATGATTTTAGTTGATGTCGTTTATTACATCATTTCTAAAATTGTTCTGCGACCCTGTTGTGTTGTGTTGTTGATAATTTCGCTAAGATATTATTGTTGCGAGATTCTGATCCTACAAGGTAAATTATTTAGTCACCCTTAATTAATTTTTATTTGTTTTGTTTTAATTTGATTTTAGTTTTCAAATTACTTTTTTTTTTAAAAATAAAACAAATTTTAAAGGCAAGATTTTTCCAAAAAAAAAAGATGCTGTGATTTTAAGATTTTCCGGGTAGGGGCCAGGAAGAAAAATGAAACCTATAAAAAAATTGACCAAACACAAGGCTACACGCGAATTAATTGTAATCGGTTCAGTTTCTCACATCTCTGTTTATTCCCCCTTTTTGTCATGGTTTCTGTTTTTGTCATTATTTCTCCCCTACTTGATGGGATTATGCAAGGCTACCCGTGAATTAATTGTAATCGATTCACTTCTCATATCTCTCTTTATTCCCCCTTTTTGTCATGATTTCTATTTTTTCATTTCTCCCAACCTCCTGGAATTATGCATGCTTGAGAAATAGTTCATGATAATAGGTAAATAGACAAAAGAAATGGATCAAGAGTTAAATATTATTACAAATTTTAGGAAAATGAATAAACAGAAATCTATGTAAATTGGGAACCCAACAATATATATCAAAGAGAAAAATTAATTTCTAAAGCTAATAGATTTTGCAAGATTAATCTAATTGATTTTAAAGTAATTTTAGGTGTTTTTTGTTTTGTTACAAGTTCGGTGAATGACCTTTGATGATATTTTTTTGAAGTGGTGAACGAAGTAATGTTTTACTTCCCATAGGATTTACTCTCACGATTAACTATGTTTGTCCCAAATATGACTTACATACGCAATATTAAAATATTTGAGGATAAGGACATGTTTATTAACCAACTCCTCAAAACATTTAGACTTGTATCGATCGGTTCGATTATTCTCAGACAATTACAACATATATGAATCAATGGATACATTTGAAACACATATCCTTACCTGTTCCGTTACGGCACGGGTTGAGACCTAGTAAAATACTAAAACGTAACAACTTGTAGTATATTGGCATTCACTTGATTCCTCCCCGATAGACTCTCGCAAAAACGAATCCAAATCGTCCTCTGGATCCGGTTCAACAACTTGTTCTACAACCCTAGCCTTTTTACCTCATTTTCCCTTGCCATCTTGAGTTGGAGTCTTTTTACCTCCACCACGTCCACCTAGAACACTTGTTCCACCTCGAGCAGTACTTGTTCCAGCACGGCCTCCGTTTTTTCCACCTCGAGCACTTGTTCCACCTTTAGCACTTGTTCCAACGCGACCTCCTTTTTCACCTCGACCGCTTTTTCCTTGCTTTGATGGAGCTTGCTCACGTTGGGGAGTATCCGAGTCGTCGCTAGAAGAAGGATACCTATCCCTCTTAGTCTCCTTGATCGGTCATCTTCTTGAGCATATAAACCTCCTTTCTCAGGGATTATTATGCCTTGGACTCGATTCCGAAGTAATCTTTGTTCATGGACGGTTAACTTCTCTCCCAAATCAATCATACGACTCATGCCCTTGACCACCCAATTAACTCGTTCAACCTATTTTAATATCAAATACACTTACTGTAATTATTCATAGCTAATCAACCAAAAAAAAAACATTAATAAACATAATTAGTGGTTTACGTACCACCATCTTCTCCCATTTGGTTTGTTCATTTATCTCTTCTGCTGATTTTGAACTCTCTTTCGCTGCTTTCTTCAAATAACTCCGCGTCTCTGGATCCATATTTTCCACATAAGGATGATCCCACTCTTGATACCATCCTATGTAATTAGCATCCGCTTCGGAAGTCCCTTGAGAAGTTTGAATCCCGCTTCTACTCATTTGGTTTGCCGGTTGGGAACAAGCATTCCAATCATCGATCGACGAAGCTATTGTTGTTGCATAGTTCAATTTGGCATCCTTTTCCTTAAACATGGAGTTAGCTACGCTCAGTGGAAAACGAGATTCTTGAGGTACAATTTTCTGGACAATACCAATTTGGCGGAGCGTTCTACGAGGATCCAAAATGACGAACCCGTTTGAATGAAACAAAGGTCTTATATAAGTTGTCACATTAAAAATACTCTATCACCAAATTCCTTATCTCCATCCTCATCAAGTTTCAAATATGGATCAAACACCACATCATAAATTGCCAAAGCATCCAATTTTCTCCTCATTTCGACCATTTCATTCTCTTTATCCTTGTGTTGGATCCCGTTAAAGGGGTATCTTTCTCCTGTAGGTTTCTCTAGAGGCCATTTTTTTTATCCCGAGTAGGACTCAAGGATTTAAAATGGTCGTAAACCCATGACTAAGGAACAAAAATTGATCAATTATACATACAAACCAATACATAAAAGTAAAATAAACCAACATTTGTTATATTAACACAAAAATATACCTGGATAAGAGCAACACATCCCGTAATTTGTGTTATGTTCCACCTAGAAGCTTTGCAAAGGACTTCCAACACACTAGCAAGGAGGGCGGCCCACGAGTACCTAGGAACCTCGTTTGTTTGCGGATCGATATAGAAAGTCTTCAACCAATGCAAATAACAAGCATTTACCTTATTTCCTGAGAAATCGGGAAAAAAGACGGTCCCAAGAGCGTGCAACAAGTAAGCTATAGCCGTATGTCTATCTCTTTCTGCGTCCATCACGATCTCTCAATTCTTGGTCTTACGGTCAGAATGCTCAAACTGCTCCCTCAGATGAACCAGGTTATTCTTCCTTGACATATTAATTGTTTCACGACGTTCACCCAATTCTTGAAGTCTCCTTTTAGCTCTGGGCGCGTCTCCATAATCAATCTCAAACTCTTCTTCCTTTTGATCTTTGCTCCATCCAAGACAGTGTTTATCCAAGACATAAAGCTCATCGTAAGGTAGAGAATTTTTGAAACCCTCAAACACAGCCTTTCCTTCCAAAGCAATACCGGTGATTGCCTTTGTATCATCCGGAGTCATGGTCATCTCGCCGAATGGGAGTTGGAAAGTCATGGTTTCGGGGCAGAATCTTTCTCTAAAATTACGAACAGTCACAACATCATACGACTTCTGCAGCGCCTCGATTCTACACCACAACCCCGAAGCTTTTACCAAAGCTACCACATCTGGATGCTCACCCTCAAACGACCAAAATGTTGGTTGTTGGTGCTTTAGTTTAGGAACTGCTTTATTGGGAAACTACAAATAATATAAAATTGTGGATATTACAATTAAATATCCATAATAAAATGAAAATAACATATATTAAGTTTGATTTATTACCTTTGCGACAGAGACTCAAGCAGCCCATGATGACTCGTAACCAATCAAGACGGAAGGATCTCCTGGAGCACCCCAAGGTCTCCCGTTCTTCTTTTTAGGTAAAAACTCCATAACATCAATGATATATCTTGCATTATCCTTTGGTGGATACTTCTTCTTTCCATCCTTCTTGTCCTCCTCAACCAATGATTTACCTTTATCAAGAGCAGCACCACTAGAAGTTCCAACTTCATTAACAACTACACCTTGATCAAGAGAAGAACTAGAAGTGGAAACTTCAGTAACAGCAAGTCCACCTTCATTTCCTACAACAACAACATCTACACCTTTATTTCCTACAACAACAGCATCTACACCTTGATTTCCTACAACAACTCTACCTTTATTTCCTAAAACAACTTCACCTTGATTTCCTAAAGAAACTTCACCCTCATTTCCTCCAGTAACAGAAAGACCATCATTTCCTCCTGAAACTCCACCTTCATTTACTTCACTAACAACAAGCACACATTCACTTACTCCACCAACTCCAACTTCAGTTGTATTCCTTGCGTTTGCACCCAATGGTTTTTCGTGATGAGGTTGCGGAGTAGGATCACTAGAAGGTGTTACTTCTATTGATCTTTTCTTCATCTTTTCTTTTCTGTTTAAATACAAACCAGATAAGATAAGTCACAACGACTGGGAAATCTTGACAAAACCCAGCCGACAGCATAAAAACGGCTAGGATGTATGAATAATTCCAGATGAAAATACAATTACGGATGGGTTAATTATCAATCGACTAAGAAGTAATCAAAAAACGTCTAAGAAAAGTGAAAATTCCCACCGCAACAAAAATAACGGATGGGATTTTGATTTATCGACCAAGCCGTAAAACCAATAACGGCTGGGGAGTTTTCTTTTCTCATTGCTTACTCATATTACGGATAGGAAAACCTAGCCTCCTTACATAATCGTCTAGGTAACTAACATACACGGTTGGGAAAATAAATTACAGACAGAAAAACCTAGACGTAACCACTACCGCTGAAACATGAATTCGAACACAGAGATATATACGGCTAGGAAAATCCCAGCCGTGATTAAGTTTTTGCGGATGGGATTATTCAATCTCGTATGCATCGACTAATTTACGGCTGGGTATTCTGAAATTTCCCAACCGTGACAATATAAACGGCTGGGAGTTCTTAGATCTCCCAACCGTGATACATATAAACGGCTTGGAAACCAACATATCCCAATCGTGATACATATTTACGGCTGGGAATCAAAGAACTCCCAGCCGTAAACAATTTCTTAAACTGTTTTTTCAGACCTAAAATCTTAGAAACTTAATGAAAGATCGATAAAAATCTTAAATAAAGAGTGGGTATTTCGATTCATACCTTATTGCTGTCATCTCAGGAGTCTGGGAGGCTGGTGCATCTCCTTCATTCAATTCCTCTTCATCTTCACTTACCACTTCATTAGTTGAAGTTGGTTTCTCTACTTCAATAGGAGGTTGATTCGACGAAGACTGACCTAATTTTTCCTTTTCTTTCATGCTTTTATACTAGGAGTTTAATCGACGACAATTTTTTTTGGAATCGATGATTAATCGTTGATTAAACGAATAGAATGGAAGAAAAAAAAAGATTCGGTGTTTATTGCATATTTTTGAGAATATTCGGTTTTGAAAATTTCTTGGTGTACAAACTTCCTTTGTATATAAATACTGAAGTTTGCATTTCGAGCAAACTAATCCTCAGAGCCAGCAAAACTACCTAGTTGTGTGTTGTTACTGGTGGAGCCGTCTATTCGGAAAGGAAAATAACCTAATTATGCGAAATCTATTACGACCGCTCGTTTTAAAGAATTTTTTTGGGATTGGGAAGCTCTACGAGTACCGTTGGTTGGAAAATAGATAATTGTAGTTTATTATTAGCTTTCGCTTGATTTTATTAACGGTTGTTGAACTTTGATTGCACCTAGTTTTTTTATGCTTGAGAATCTTGTCTCATGATACAAGATTCATTCAAATTAAACTAGATCGAAGTGTGGACGGGGATCTTTAGAACTGTTTGTATATCTAAAGACATCTTGTGATAATCCACTGTTAACAGACTCTGTTCTGTGTGTGATTGATCATAAGAGATTCAAGTTGTGTTGTTTTAATTGAAGATCTAAGAAGATTTGAAGACAAGAAGATTTCACATTGGGTTCATAATCTTTGATGTGCACAAAACTTGATCGGCTGGGGATCCACCTATAATCGGTTTATCTTTGTGATAGAGTGTATTGATTAGTTGTGCATATCGGTATCAATACTTATTATTTTGATCAGATCCTATTATTGATTGCATAGTCTAAACTCAGTTACTTTGGTAGTTGTTATTTAGATTGGTCTAAAAACCCGAAAAAGGAGTTTAATGGTTAAACGGAAGACCATTTTGTCAAACTCATACCACGTTGATTGAAAAGAGTTGTTACCGAACAGATTTGTTGTTCCTTTACTGTTTGGAATACGAACCAAAGGAGTTGTTCCAAGTGCGTGACTTATTTGCAAGTTGGAGGCGCAGGGATACTGAGGGAACTAGGTGAACTATATGTTTAGTTTCTTGGTCTCAACTACACGAAGTTGGTTTAGATTTTGTATAACGACTTAATTATGAGATTATTCAATTCTAGACAAGGTCCCGGGGTTTTTCTGCATTTCCGGTTTCCTCGATAACAAAATCTTGCGCGTCTTTTATTTTCCAATTTCCGCAATTATAATTGTTTTATTATAATTAAAAATAAAATACACAGACGTTAATTCCTTATTACTTGATAAACAATCATATAGTTTTTGGTTAAGTCCGAACCTATTATCAAGTAATCATACTTTGTTGTTGTATTATCTCGATCTTGTATCAATAGACGATCACACAAAGTGTGAATACCGATTTGTTGCATTGTCTCGACTCAGTCCATAGACAATCATTTTCAGAGAAAGGACTTATAGGAGGATTTTTTTTTAGATTGGGGTATATTTTGATACCCTTGTCTTTTCACAAGGTGAGATAGGAAAGAGTTTGCAATAGACAAAGTCTAGTAAACCTCAAAACTCGGTACTTACGACTCCCGAAGAGTAGCCTTTATCATTATACATCGCACAAGTAAAACCTATTCCAATTTCAAAAAAGAATCGCTATAGAGGAATATACTTGTGGTATCACAACGTCTGAAACGAAGAAACTTTGCGATTTCTATCTATCTTGCCTGATCGGAGTGAGACTCAATAATTAGTAGTAAAATCAGGATACAAAAACTATCAAGATAAAGATAGTTGGACTTGGCTTCACGAACACCTAAGAGAAGTCTTTATATTCGCTAAACCTAAAAGGTTTAAAGGAGAGGACGACCCTAGTTTATAACTAGGATACACAATAAACTTTCGGGGGGGGGGGGGTGTTCAAAGATCCCAGTTTCTTGAGGTTCTCTGTATATATAGACTTTCAAAATCAAAGTTTTCTTTAAATTTAAGCCAAGGTATATTTGGAATCAAGCAATCAATATCCACCGACAGATGAATCTTTGATTAGAGATTAACACAACAAAACATTCACTCTGTTTAGGATGAACCGTAACCGAACTGCGTATAATGACTTGTTTATGAAAGGTTATACGAAGCTAGCCAGACGAACTATAAGCTTAACCATTTTCATATAACACTTTAAGACTTTAATCTTGAGCCACAACCATAGGTTATAATGTGATAAAATATATCTAACTGTGTTTTTAAAGAGTTGTTCAAAAGACGATTATCTCATAGACATAATTCTGATGCATATGAAAATATTCTATTGGGTAAGTACGTGTACTTACTTTCCAGTTCGTGAGTTATTTTGTCATGGTACGTGTGTCGGGTTTGTATACCCTTAAGACAAAACAAGTTCAGGGGTCTACAAAACTTTTTCTGTATGCATACTAGGTATGTGTGCCATCCTGAGCTCTCGAGTCAAGATAATTTTCTGGGTTTGTATACTCGGTATGTGTACCAAAAGTCGTTGCCGAACTAAAGTTACGCCAGTCGTTACCAAAAGTCAATAGACTTTTCCGGGTACATGTACTACTGTTCCGGATCTATAACAGGTGCGTCATTGTGTAAGTTGGTACGCGTACTGTCCTGTATCTAGATTTTCAGTAGTTCAATATCTCTATGATAATCAATTTGAAACATATTTTCAAATAACATCAATGAAAATATCATTGTTTCGGGCTATTTCAAATGATTAACTTGAATCACGATTTAGGTCATAAACAATATTAAATTAATTTCAACCAAATTCATCAAGTTTTGAACAAATGTTCTTAAACCTAGTCAACATGTTTCGAGAATAATTAACAAGATAAACTTGACTCGAAATTTATGATGTGCATGTAAAGTCCATTTTAGTCATGCGATATAGTCCCATAAATATAAAGGTGAAAACTTGAGTAATAGGTAGTTCAGTATTCACTTACCTTTTGTTGATGAAGTTCTCCAAAAGCTTAGGTTCATGTTCACCTTCAAACATTAAAACATAATTTTTTCTGGTACTCAACGACACACTTTATCCTAATCCGAGACTTGACTAAATGTAGACTAGATATTAGGATATAGTTTTGATCAGCTAAATTTGAGAACAAGCTTGAGATAGCAACAGTAGTGAGTTCGACCCTACCAATGCTCTCACAAAAAGTTTGATGAAGGAAAATACACTCATTTACTTCTACTTTGGCAGAGAAATAGTTCGCTCCTTAAACCAAATCGACTCTTAACAGTTTTTAGAGTTCCACTAAGACATAAAGTTCAAGGTAAGAAACATTCTTTCAAAGGCACCTTCGAATTCCATAACTACTTATAAGGGAATCTTAAGAATCCATCAGTTCCTAAAGTATTATAAACACTAACAACAAAGAATTTATCACCTGGAATCCACACTATCATAAAATCACCTTCCGAAATATGATCACTAAGCTCACAAATAGTGTTTAACAACTATACAATTTCATCCCAACCCGTTTTCCTTTAAGTTTTTGTAAAAATGAAAACCCCAAGTACCTTTCTGCAAGACCATATCTTTAATAAATCTATTTCTATTCTAGATGCCTTATACAACAGAGGAAAAGAAATTTGAAGAGGATCATTCTCGACCCACTTTTCATTCCAAAACATGATTCAAGCATCATCTTTAAACTGCAAACTTGATCAAGAAGTAACAAAGTTTTTATACTTCCAATTCACCGACTATATCATATATTCATAAACGAGTTATTAGATACTAAATAATTAGGTTTTCCTCTAAAGTTTTGTTATATGATTTGTCTCCAACGAGCTTTCTTTTCACATCTACGTCTCCATAACTACTTTGAATGAAGAGCTCTATTAACCAGTTTAAGTTTTTTAATGCCTAGAATAACTCTACTTTTAGGAAGTGTAGCTTTATACCGCACCACCCATCTCATCTTTCTAGTAGTGCTATGAGCCGTAGGAGAAATTTCTCATGATCTCGTCCACCTCCTTTTCAGTAGAACCACAGATATAAAATAATGATAGATAGTATATTGGCAAACTAGACAAAAACACTATTAATCATGATTAACCTGGCACCCTTAGAGAGATAAGTTCTCTTCCAAAAAGAAAAATTCTGTCGAAAATTCTGTTGCACATCATTCAACATTGCCTTACACTTTGACTTACTTCCCAAAGGAATACCTAAGTAATTCATAGGCAATTTGGCAAATACACAATAAAACTTGGCTGTCATTTTTTGTTTTTTTTAGAAATAAGATGATCAAGTTGCTGATTATGCTTCGAAGTTGGTTAGAGAAAGTAAACTTTCTGTAGAAAGTCATAGTAATTAACTTACCATCCAAAGTGTGTAATTATATAGATAAGAATAAAAAGTATGCTAATTATAATTCTTAATAAAGTTTTCCTTGGTATCAAAAAAAGGAGTGTTGTTATTAGGAGGGAAAGAATGGATATAAGGAGGGAAGGATTATGGGGAGGGAATAAGAATTTGGTGGGAGGGAAGAACCACGTCAAATCAAAATGAAATGTCATAACTATCCCTTTAACTTAACCTATGAAACTTTACCGTCATCTAATGTACATCTTCATCTTTTGCCTCAATGGACGAAAGCATTAGTGTTTTCCTTAATTCCTTAAACGCTGGTTCAAAAATTGATATCATTAGCTTTTGCTATTTTTATTAAACGCTGATTCCAAATTAATATTAATTGAATTTGTTTCTTCCTTCCATGAGATAGCAACGGTAGTAGATCATTAAGCAATTGTATTCGAAAAATAAATAGGGATCTGACTATTTTGAGACTATTCGATGACAATGATTTAGACAAGCATGGTGAACATTTATTAATGGCAGCGGAGAAGATTGATTAAATTATTTTTTTCTCATAAGCTAGGTAGGGATTTGGATGTTGATCTATTTGTGAGTTTTATTGACAATCATTATTTAACAAATTCAAGAACATATATTAGTTGAGAACATCATCCATGTGCGCTAAATAATCAGGAATCGAGTCTTGTTTAGTCTTAAATTAGGCTGATCTATCACGCCTTTGAATTGTTTTTCATGTTTTGGTTTTCTTCGAGAGAAAGGAGAAGTAGAAAAAAGGGTATGATTGATTTTTGCAAAATACATATACACTTGAATAGGGTTTTTCTTTGACCATGGATTGACCAAATTTTTATAGAATTTTTTCCCTCCTTGCATCCAATCTTTCCCTCCTAATAACAGTACTCAAAAAAAGCTGAGTGATGGGTTTATGAAAATAAATGCTAGTAATATAATTGTTATATTTGATTACTCTCTCGCTCATCCCTCGATCCATGATGGAAATCCCACAACAAAGCTAGGTTAAAGAGTTGAGTTGAGATCGAGTATTAAAATAAAATAAAATAAAATAAAATAATAATATATTTAGGTGAGACAAAAGAGAGGTGATTGTGAGATGAAAAACTTTTATATTGAATATAATAATTTGATAATTTTTTTTTATCAAGATATGTTTTGGAAAAGCTTTCTAAATATGTTATTGCAGATAATGTGTTTGGACTTTTGGTTACTTTGCTTGAAAGAAAATGACGGTGATGATGATGATGTTGAAGTTAATGTTATAATATTATGAAAATTATGGGCATCATAACATATCTTGCAAAATCAAAGTTCACGGACCAAAACCAAATATAATAGGGCGTAAGTATAGTGAATGTTTTAGGTTGGGCATAAGTATAATGAGAATCTAGGATTAGGGGTAGATACAACTTATACAAGTACGCATGTGAGTGTTGAACGGTGATATAAATAACATCTCAGGGAAGAAGTATATAACGTCCACCAAGCGGTTGTTCTCTATACGTACGCCTAATATCAGGTGTTGATACTAGTCTCACCTGAGTAAACCTCTGCTTCTCTTTGCGTGCAACAGCAGAAACAAGAATCAGGGATTAATCCCAAAAAATAAGTAAAAAAATAGGAAGAAAGAAGATAGAAATAAAGAAGATTGTTGATCCGAAAATACAAATTGTAACATTTTCAAAGAGACGTAAAGGTCTTGCAAGCAAATTGGCTCAACTTTGTGAAAGAGACGTCAAAAAAGCATCTTTAATCACTTTATCACCTTCCGAAAAGGTATTTAATTACAGTTTCTTCAATTGAGAACACCAATAAAATAAAAATAATCACTTTGCTGATTCATAGAAGGAGTTGGATACAATTGAGAAATTAATGTCGGGGAAGAAACATTTAGTGAGTTTGGAACAAATGATGGTGGAGAGAACGGAGGAACTCAGAGTATCATCGTCATCATCTTCTTACTCCCAAAAGAGTGATGAACAAGAAGTGAAGATTAAGTCTCTCACAGACGATAAACGGATTACGGATGAAACTTTATCGTTTTGGACATTGCTTAGTACTGATCTCAATAATGATAGGAAAATTCAGAATGATGACCACCAATGATTAAATGTCTCGAAGAAAACATGGAATGTGAATCGATATTGTAGTGGTTGGTCGTGTTTTTGGTTATAATGAAAAATGAATATGAATAGTTTTCAGGAATTACTTTAAAGATGCACATTAAGTGTTTAATAAAAGTTTGAGGTATTATCACCGCTATATTACTAGACGTGGATATAAGTAACGTTTGTTATACTTGCGTTCGTCCTTTAGACGCATTTTTAATCTCCCCCACATCATTCTTAAGTTTTATCCACGCCTATCACCAACCATTCATTCAGGCCCAACTTTGACTCATTACACATGTGCCCAACTGTAAAGCGTAACTTATACCTACGCTCAAGCTGAAGCGTGGGTTATATTAGCACCAAACTAAATTTTAGTCTTCTCACATTGTACTTGAGCGCTGAAAGTACAATTTTTTTTTAAATTATTTGGTTTATTCAAGAGTATTTGACTACCATATAAAATATAATCCCAATTAAAAACACAAATGAGAGAACTTGGCATCTTTCTTTCTAGTATATACAACATATACACACATGTTCATTTTGAACTACCGTAAATAGGTCGGTTCTTAAATAAATTTGGTAACTAATTTGTTTCGACTCAAAAAATTTTATATATTTTTTATTATATATACATAGGAAGTACATGATGAACGAAAAGAAAAAAACTAAAGAATGTGAGAAGAACATTCTTTTTGTTATCGCTAATAATGCAAGAGAAACTTGAAACCCGATATTCTGCCCACTTAATACATATATACAATTTTGTTTGCTCATTATTCGCATTATATATACCCATCATGTCATTTTTCTATGCTAATTATTTTGTAATTATCACTAAAATGTTATGATGGGGCACAAATCAACCATCATTCTCATTTTATTTTTTTTGAAATTGTTTATCTATGTATGTGTTTCTAGTGTATGATACATTCATCGAAATTAAGTTGGCATTATTACAAAATTCCCGAGATTACTAATGGGCTACCATATTATTGGGGTACTAATATCCATAGAAGATTAAAAAAACTTTTTAAGTATATCCTCTAAGTAAATTGGTACCCTCATTACCAACCATATCTAAAGATATAACTTATTCTGTTTTCTCTTAGTTTTTGTTAGAAATACTTTTTTGTAATACTCGTATGGTTTCGCATTGTGTATAACTTAAAGACGTAAAATAAACACGGAAATCAAGTATTTGTTACTTACCTCTAATGAAGTTCTCCATAGATGTCTTTACGAGTCTTTAATATTTAGTATTCAAGGATAACTTTGATTTGATACTCTACTTCTTAAACTTAATCTAGTCTAAAACTGACTTTAGTTGGAATAAATCAAGAATGTGTTTTAACATCTAAATTTAAAATTGACTTGGCATACTTAAGCCATCGGGTTTAACCGATAAATGGTCTAACAATTATGGCATGCGCCCTGACGCGTTATGTGGGATTTTATGATCTGTCACAAAGAAGGTTGATACATTATGAATATATTATATTACATTTTGATTAGATGATATATCAGGTGTAATGTAAGAGCATTGACACCTTAATAACATGTTTGGATGTCTCTTCAAAAGTTGCTTTTGACTTCTGAAATCAGAAAAGTCATTAGTTAGTTTGGGTACCCAATTTTAGAATGATTTCTATAAGCAAAAAAAGTTAATTTTTGTGAAGCAAAAATATTTTTCTTTTATCTTCTGCATCCGGTATCCAAATATACTATAAAAGGTAATTTTTCGATTTCTAAAAGCAAAAGAGTCAGAAGTTATGTTGTGAACAAAATTTGAAAATGACTTATAAAAGCAAAAAAGCTCACTTTTTAGAAAAAAATTTACTTTTGAGATTAGACTTTTGCTTCTGGTATAAACACCCTTATGCTTTTCGAAGTCCTTCTGAAATTGTGTTACGAAACTTACTTCGTATTTTCAACTTAATTAGGTGGAAAACTAACTTCTGAAGTGGTATCTACACACTTCAATTTTATTTAATTTTTTAAATAGAATTTCATTAAAGAGAAGTAGGAAAATTTCTGAGCGCATGTTACATCATTAGTAGATCCATCGAATAGGAAGTGATGAAGAAAACCTCTCTAGTTATTATATATATATATTGACAGTTTGTGCACGATAAAAATGGGGATTTTCTTCCCAATCTAAATTACAATTAAAAGATTTTACAATTTTTGCAAGTGTATCTGTCAATGCATTTCATGTTCTAAGAACAAAATGAATATCTAAAAGGTTTTAACAAAAGTTAAATAATCTACCGGCTTCATCTAAAAGAGTTGTACTACGCCAAGAGATAACCACTCGTTTTCCATTCAGAACCTTTACTAATCTTTCACAATCATTTCTTCTACTGAAATTTTTCAATCTCTTTTGTTTTTCCCATGTTGCTGCCTGAAGCAAACCTACAACTTATGTTTCTTGTCAATATCAACTTGTTGTTAGCCCTGCTCTTCCTCTTTTGAATCCACTTGCATCATTTTTAAGAACTAAAACAAAAATGGAAGGTTGGTTTATGAAATCCATGGTGTATCCACAATAACTTTGAAGTTGTTAGGTATTATATTTCAAGATAACATCACATAGACAGATCAATATGTTCAAGGTCCGACTACATAACAAATTAGCAACACTCATAAACATGAACGTTCACTTATTCCATACCAATTCCAATATAGTCGATCTCGACCAAGATAGCCGAGATTTTATCGGAATTTCCATTTTCAGCTTTAAGGGCAGTGAAATATAGGATATCAGCGAAAAAAATTAGAGCAGATTTCTCGGCTGACTCGACCGAGATCACACAGAAACGAGTTAGCCGATATGAAAGTAGTTTAGTAAATTTGTGCAATTAAATACCTAAAAGTATAGAACCCAGTTACTTTCTTCAGTCTTCACTTCTTTTTCTTTTTTTTTTTGATGCAAATTTATGCAAACTCCAATATACTTTTTATGAGAATCAACTAGACAGTCAGAGTCAATCAATAAAAATATATATCAAAAAATTTATATCTCAATCTCTCGATTTGATCTTTACTGAAGCAAATAGAAATCTGCGAGTCTTTATCAAAGAGAGATAACTTGGACGGTACCAAAGACCAATATCCAAGGATCAATCAATTACAATCAACAACCAAAAGTTGGATTAGAGAAGTTGATGATCTTAACGCACAACCTGTATTATTTCAATTATATAAAATATAATGCGGAAAAGAAATAACACAGACACCAGAAATTTTGTTAACGAGGAAACCGCAAATGCAAAAAAAACCCTGGGACCTAGTCCGATTGAATACACACTGTATTAAGCCGCTACAGACACTAGCATACTGCAAACTCACTTCGGTGTAGTTGCAGGAATTCCTACACTACACCCTCATATGATTTCATTGTTGATCAACTCATTTTTAGGTTTACACTCTTAATTTTATTGATTAATTTTTGAATGTTCATACAAGAAAGATAAAGAAATCAATAATGAACTTTGCTCTGGACTTTCTCTCTCCTATTTACTTGTTTCTTACTCAAAAAAGATCTCCCCTTCCTTTACAACTCGAATGACTATTTATAAGGAAATACATAGTGGATGACAGCTAATATGTCCTTTATTTTCGGATATGGTTTGAGACATTCTCGCAACCTTACAAATATTAACTTCGCGAGCTCTCTTATTTTCGCAAGACTATCACATCTTCCTCATGATCCTTGCTGACGTCGTTTCTGAAATTGTTCTGCGACGCTGTTGTGCAATACCATTGATAACTTCGCTGAGACATAATTGTTGCGAGATTCTGATCCTACATCTTGCCTCTTCTCATATCTTCTCTGCAAAGTAGAGAATGATGTGAGAAATGCCGCAACCGCTTACCTTCTCATATTCTGCATTTATCACACGTATTCTTTCTTCCATTTATTTCTCGACATGTCTTTTGTAACCGTTACTTTTTAACCGCTTAAATCTTTCCGTATTAACCGTGTTTATTTTCTCGAGGAAAAATTCCCTCTATATATATTTCTTTTCATTCTCTTCTTCTTTCCTTTTATTCTCTCTGCAACTTTATCAATCTCTTGCAAATTCTATTATTGGAATTTTTCTTCTTTCCTCTTCAATCTTTTTAAGTTCTTCTTCATCTTCAAACTAGATCTTCATAGTTCGTGATCTTCCTCAAGACAATCTCCCTGCTATCATTTTTCATGGATTCATCAAGGTTAGTCTTCTCTTTTCTTCCTTATAAATTTTGCTGCAATTGATATATTTGAAATTAATCTTGTTTATTTCCTTTTGTGATGTTATTTATGTGATTCCCATACTCTTGTTATTTCAACAAAAGCGGCTCCAACACTAAATTTACAGTTCAAAACCCTAACAACCCAAATCACAACACAAAGTTGTCGCACACAAAAGAAAGTCTGCGAATGAGAAGGTAGTAAGAAACACTATCTTTTTCTAATAACAATATTGTTTCCTCTGTTTCTTATCTAGATTGCAATTCGCAGGGTGATAAAGATCTTCATAAACCTCACAAGAAATCTCGCCACCTCAAGGCTGTTCCAACTTCTGTTCCCTTCCACCTACTCATTTCTTCCAAATCTCTTGCGACATCTTCGCAAGATAAACCTTTGTCTCCAGTTCGTGAAGATGCTGCTTCTGATTTCATTTCTTCCAAATCTCCTGCGACCTTTTCGCAAGATAAACCTTTATCTCCTACTCACGAAAATGCTGCTTCTGGCTTCATTTCTCCTGTTGATCTTTCTATGATTGAAATTCCCCTTATGGATCCTTCTACGAATGAAATCTCTTCTCTTCCCATTGAGAATGTTTCTCGACCTTCTATTTCTACTAGTTATCTACCCAAGTCTCTTCCTTTATCGAAAGAAACTGTTGAATGGATAGATATTGCTTTCAAGGTTTTATCTGACATTCTGGATGATGGAAAGAAGTCTTCTACTGATCCGATCAAGTCTAACGTTTGCGAAATTCTGAGCAAGCATTTGGGTTCTGACAAAGCTGCTTCGCAGACAGCTTTAGAAAAGGAATGTAATGCTCTTCGTCTTGAAAAACAGAAACTTCAAAATATTTTGCTGGATCGTGACAATCTTCGCAAGAAGAATGATGAATTAAGAGGTATGATTTCCCCATCTATGTCTTTAATTTTCCTTTTCGATGGTTTTATCCTTCCCATGTTTAATTATCCTTTAAATCCCCCTTTCGCATGTTAAGCATTAAATCAGAAACGAGTAATAGAGAGATATCAATTTGAATCTGCTGTTGAAGAAGCCCGTGTTGATAAAGAAGTCTTAATGGATCAATATAACCAATTAGATAATCTCTATTCATATTCTCTTGATCAAATAAATAATCTTACCAATGAAAATACCCAATTAGTTCAAAGACAAGATTTATTAAGTAATGAAGTATCTCGTCTTTCTTATTCTTTAACCAAAGCTAATTTAGGGATGGAAACTTTATCAGATGAGAATAAAACCTTATCTCAAGAGAAGCGAGTTTATTTAAACAAGATGGCGATATCTTCGCAACAACTTAATATTCTTCAAAAAGTATGTGCTGACCAAGAGAAATCTCTTCACTCTTTAAGAAATGAACTTAAAGAAGTAACAGAATCATCTATCGCTGAAAGAGATACACTCATTCAAGGTAGAATAGCTTTATGTGTGAAGGCAAATCATCTTAAAGAACAATATTCCAAATTAGAAGAATCTTATTCTTCTCTTGCGAAGAAAAATGCCTTCCTTGTTTCTAAAGAGAAAAATCTTCAGTCTCGACTTAAAAGTTTAGTTGGAGATAAATTTGATGACGCAATGGATCATTGGGAGAATAGTTGTCTATCCTAAATTCAACACCTTATTTAAACAAAGGAAGGTAGTCATAATAGTTTGACTGCCTTAATTATCTTTCTTTTGTCATATCTCTCTGAATTCGTTATCTTAATAAAATTTTGTATTCTATTTTTCGCAGAGTCTGAGAAGAATCTTCATTCTTTTATTTCTGATCTGGAGGCTAAATATGCTAAAATTCGCAAAGAGAATGCATTACTCGTCTCTACCCTTACTGGTTCTCGCGATCGGGCAGAAAGAAGACTTGATTATCTTGCTTATTTTAAGGATATTCAAGATAGGAATCACCAAAGATTACTTCTTCGCCAAGTTCATCTCCGAGCTGAAGTCCTTGTAAATGACATCTTATTGTCCAACTCTCTTCCTCCTACATCAATTGATCCTTTAGAAGTAGATGATGATGAAATTCCTCTTCCTGCTGATAGTGATTATGATTATGAAAGCGGTGCAGAGGATAATTTTCTGGAAGATGAAGAAGAAGTTCCTTCTAAAGAAGTATATGCTGGTGTTAATCAGAATGAGAAAGAAATTTCTCTTGAAGAAGTAGTTGCTGGCGATAATCAAGATGCTAGTCAAGTAATTGCTGGTGATAATCAAAATGCTAGTCATGGCGAAGATCAAAGCCGAAATGAAGGAGAAGCTTGCGAGAATGTTGGCGAAGAATTTCTGTCATCTCCTGCTACTGATATTAACATTGAAGCTTGAGTTTCTTTTCTAGCTTTATTTTCTTGAGCTGTCTTATTTTTATCACTTTTGAGAGCTACATTTTTCAATCGACTTTGGAGTCAACTTTTTCTTTTAATATTTTGTTGATAAGAAAGATAATGCTTCTTGTATATCGATTCACATACTTGCCTCTCATTATCTTTCTTGCAAAAAATAATTTGTTATGAATGCTTATAATTAGTTTGTTTTATTATATAGTCTTATTTTGCCTTCCTAATTAAAGGTCTTATTATGCCATCTCTTGTCATTGCGACAAAATCACAGGACGTCCTTGCACTTTCATACAAAAACCCATTGATCTTATCTTAAATTTTTCTTTTGTATTATGGCCTCTTCAGGAATGTTGCGACAATATGACAGGCCTAAATATTCTTGCGAAAATAAAGCCCCATGACATTGCCGTCTTGTGATGAAATCGCAGGACGTCTTCGCACTTTCATGCGAAAAACCATTGATCTCATTTTATCTTTTTCTTTTGTACTATTGCCTCTTCAGGATTGTTGCACAAATATGACAAGCCTTAATTATCCTTGCGAATGATAAGCCTCATGACATTTGCGTCTGAAGACACTTATCAGCTCCCTAATGGTTGCCCCTTCAAGGAGGCGTACTTCTACCATACAAGGTTAGATCCTCCAATCCAGTCTTAACAACAACCAGTTGTTTTCACAGCCTCTTATCCCTTTTACCTATAGGGCTTATGGTTACGAGACTGTACCCTAAGTGGGGGTTTCTTCGGGCCGAGTGCAGTACAAGCCAAGACTTGTCAAGAATGGCAAGGACGCTTCAAATGCCCTCGACACTCTTGACTCAACCGTGTACCTCGGCGCCTTGATCAGATATGCACTCCTTGGGAGAGTCCTTATTACCTTAGTCGCCCAACCCAAGTCATATGCTCAAGTTGAGAATCCAAGGTGCCTCTCCCGGATGGGTTTTATTGACCCCAAATATCCATGACTCAGGTTCTGGTGGCGGTATAGCCTTTCCCTGAGCCATGTAACAGGTACCCCCTAATATGACGTACTTTAGGTCTTACATTTTCCTCTTGCGAAATTTTATTCGCGAACTAGGGTGTACGCCATAAAGGTTCGACCCTTTCTTTCATGTCACTGTTCTCTGCGAAAATTTCGCACATCATGATCTTGTTTTGTCATGAATAATCTTGCAATTATTCTTTCAGAATTCATAACTTCTCAAAGCTTCTTACTGATAATATCTTTCCAAACACAACCTGTTCCATGGTCTGTATAATCTATGACCGACATCTCTCCCTTCTGGATCCATTAATCTATAAGCTCATGTTCCAACTATCTCCTTAATGATGTAAGGTCAATCCCATTTTTTCGCTAATTTTCCACCATTTTCTCGCTGATATATTGGTGTTTCTCGCAGAACTAAATCTCCTGGTTGAAATTCACGTATTTTGACACGTTTATTATATTCTCGAGCTAATCTTCACTGATAATTCTCCATATGTTGTAAAGATTTTTCTCTTTTTTCTTATAATTCGTTAAGTTTGTTTAAAATTAAACCCGCACTAAGATTATTCTCCCAAGCTTCTCTTTTTGTTGTCGGAATAACAACTTCTGTTGGTAACACCGCTTCAACTCCGTATGTTAAACAAAAAGGTGACATTCCAGTAGCTTCTCTTCTAGTTGTATTATAAGCCCGTACTGCATTATGTACTTGTTCGCACCATGATCTATGATGTCCTTCCAATTTATTCTTTAATATATCTGCAATTGTTTTATTTGTTGCTTCTACTTGACCATTAGCTTGTGGATACAAAGGAGTTGGCTTTCCACACTTTATCTTGAATGCATTAAGTAACATTTCTATGTTCTGTCCCTCAAACTGTTTCCCATTGTCAGATACCAACTGTGCAGGAATTCTGAATCTGCAAATGATATTTTCGAATATGAATGTAAAGATATCTTTGTCGCGAATATGTTGTACTTCCTTCACTGCTGTCCATTTTGTGAAATAATCTGTTGCGACTATTAAGTATCTTCTTTGTCCAGTTCCTGGTAAAAATGGCCCCACAATGTCTAAGCCCCATTTTTCAAAGGTCCACACACTGGTTGAAGATGACAATGGTGCTCCTGGTGCATTATCTTCTTTCCATGCCGCTGACAATCTTCGCAATGTCTTGATATTTGTTTTGCATCTTCATGCATGTACGGCCAGTAACAACCTTGCATTTTTGACATATGTGCCAAAGATATTCCTCCACTATGATTGCCAGCATCTCCACTATGTATCATTTTCTGCACCTTTTCTCCTTCCTCTCGTGTCAAACATCTGAGTGATGGTCCACTAAAGGATTTTCGGTATAGCAACCCATCTCTTAATTCATAATTTGTTGCTCGGATTTTTAACTTGTGTGTTTCCAATCTATTTCTTGGTGTTTCTCCTTTCGCCAAATATGCATGAAGTTCCATTCTCCAGTCTGCGACATTATTTATTTATTCTTCTTTTTCATTATCTATGACCATCACATCCACATCTTCCTCTTCTTTATTGATTGATGGTGACAGAAGTGTTTGTATTTTTATGCATCTCGCAGTTGGATCTGTCATCATACTTGAAATGAAAGCAAAAGCGTATGCTATTCAATTATCCTTTCTTAAAATGTGCCCCATTTTATTTTTGGGATTTTCGCTGACAATTCTTCAACTAGCTTCTTGTATTTATTCAGGGATGGTTCATTTGTAGTATACTCTCCTTTTATTTGGCAAATAACTAGCTGTGAATCACTAGTGATCCTGGCGTTTTCTAGTTTCATTTCTATTGCGAATTTTAATGCATGTATCACAGCTTCATATTCTGTTTCATTATTGGTGGATACAAATTCCAATCTGAATGAAAAAGCCATCTTTATTCCTTCTGGCGAAATTAAAACAATTCCAACTCCATTTCCTTCTCCATTTGATGATCCATCTACTAGTATTTCCCATCTATTTGGTTCTGTTAATAAATATTTTGGATCTCCATGTTCTTCTTATACATCCATCATTTCTTCTACTGCTTCATCTTCTTCTATAGGAAATTCTTCCAAGAAATCCGCAAAAACTTGTGATTTTGGTGAAGACAAAACTTCATATTGGTACTTTTATCACTGATTCAATTGGTACTTTTGTTAATACCTTTATCTTGTGTGCTTGAAAGTATATGCGGAGCTTAAATGATGCATAAAAGAATAATAAGATTAACTTTGCTAATGTAATAAATGGGTTTCTCCACTCCTGCGTCTACTCACAGTAACACAACACTTAATGCATGCGACGTTGTCGCAAGGTAAATCAATAATTCTTCTCCTGGTTCTGCCTTTTGCAAAATAGTTGTATTCATAAGATGTTCTTTGATTCCTTGAAAAGCCTTTTCACATTCATCACTCCATTTAAATTTTGCACCCTTCTTGAGTGTATCGAAAAAATATTTGCATTTGTCTGATGATCGCGAAATGAATCTCCCCAGCGAAGCTAGAAGCCCATTCAACTTCTGTACATCTTTTATTGTTGCTGGTGTTGGCATGTCACGAACTGCTTGCACTTTTTCTGGATCAACCTGTATTCCTTCCTTTGATACAATGTAGCCTAAAAATTTTCCCGATGCAACTCCAATAGTACACTTCTCGGGATTCAATTTAATGTTATACTTCCGCATTTTTTCAAAAATCTCCCTCAAGTCTTGTACATGGTCTTTAGCCTCTTTACTCTTTACTAACATGTCGTCCACGTATACTTCTAATGTTTTGTGTATCCATTTTGCGAACACCTTCTCTACCATTCTTTGATATGTTGCTCCCGCATTTCGCAAACCAAATGGAATTTTCGTGTAACAATATAAACCTCTAGGGGCAAAGAAAACAGTATGTTATTGATCTTCTTCAGCGAGAGGGATTTGGTTATAACCTTTGTACCCATCTAAAGATGATACCCTATCATTTCCCGCTGCAGATTCCACCATTTGAGGAATATCTGGTAATGGAAAACTATCTTTGGGGCAAGCTTTGTTTAAATCAGTGAAATATATGCAAATCCTGATTCCTTTGTTTTTCTTTGGGACAATGACCATATTCGCTATCCATTCTGGGTATTTATCTTCTCTTATAATTCCTGCTTCCAACATTTTCTGTAATTCTTTTTCTATTTGGGAATGGTAAGTTGTTGCCGTTTTTCTTATTCTCTGTTTAAATGGTCTCACATTTTTGTTAATCTCCAATCTGTGGCAAGAAATTGTTGGATCTATTCCTGGTATCTCATCCATGTTTCCTACGAAAATATCTTTATATTCTCGCAGTAAGTTGACAGTTCTTTCTTCTTCTCCTATATCCATTTTGGTTCATATTCTCAACATTAGAGGCTCCTCTACAGTCCCAACATTTATTTCTTTTGTTGGTTCTGCGGCAGTGTAACTGGGTTTAGGTTCTCCCATTGGTGTGGGTTCTTTAATTGCTTTTATGGGTCCTTCCCCTTCTTCCGAAATTTCGCTGGGTATTAATTTGCATTCTTTTGCCCTTATCATATATATTCTAAATTCTTTTTCCTTCTTTGCTTCCTTTACCAATTTTCTGCGAAATTGTTTCTTTTTTTCTTGTCCTTCATAACGCCTTACTTCAATTTGATGACATAATTTCGCATTGTCAACATCTCCTCTGATTTCACCTATTCCACTTGGAGTGGGGAATTTAATACATTGATGTAACGTTGATACCACAACTTTTATCGCATGTATCCATGATCTTCCTAATAATATATTATATGGTGATTCCATATCCACCACGCACAATGTCACATGTGTTTTGATTTCTCCAAGTGGAATTCGTACCACTATTTCTCCATTAGGTTTCGTTGTGGATTCTTCAAAGTCGTGAACAAAATATGTTGAACTGGACATTTCTTCGTCTTTAAATCCCATTCCCCGGAATGCATGATAAAATATTATATCAACTGAACTTCCCGTATCAATTAAAGTTCTGTTCAACATCTATTCGCCTGTGGATTTTATTGTTGTCTCCTTCTCTTTTCGTGTAATAGGCACTGTGATGACCAACGGAGATGTATGGTTCAAATTTTCTTTTGGTATTTCTTCCGCCATGAACGCAATTCTTTTCTTTACCCAATCTTTCAAGGGTGAAATTTTTTCTACCGCCATAATTTTCTTTCCTTCAAAGTTTCGTTTATGTATTCTTCCTTTGATGTTTTCATGGAATTCATTAACCAAGCTTTTTGTTATCATATTACACTCCAATTTTTTGCCATTTTCATTAATTCTATTCATCTTTCCTCTAGCTGATTCACTGATTTGTTTAATCACTTTCTTGATTTGAATCTTCTCAATCAACAATCTTGAACTTTCGATCTTCAATGTCCCTATTTCTAGCGCCATTATGTAGTTGCAGGAATTCCTACACTACACCCCTCATATGATTTCATTGTTGATCAAATAATTTTTAGGTTTACACTCTTAATTTTATTGATAATTTTTGAATGTTCATACAAGAAAGATAAAGAAATCAAGAATGAACTTTACTCTAGACTTTCTCTCTCCTATTTACTTGTTTCTTACTCAAAAAAGATCTCCCCTTCCTTTACAACTCCAATGACTATTTATAAGGAAATACATAATGGATGACAGCTAATCTGTCCTTTATTTTCGGATATGGTTTGCGACATTCTCGCAACCTTACAAATATTAACTTCGCGAGCTCTCTTATTTTCGCAAGACTATCACATCTTCCTCATGATCCTTGCTGACGTCGTTTCTGAAATTTTTCTGCGACGCTATTGTGCAATACCATTGATAACTTCGCTGAGACATAATTGTTGCGATGTCGTTTCTGAAATTGTTCTGCGACGCTATTGTGCAATACCATTGATAACTTCGCTGAGACATGATTGTTGCGAGATTCTGATCCTACATTCGGACTAGACTATAGTTGAACCCCAATCAGTCTCCCACCGATCCAAGGTACAGTTGTACTCATACACCTTTGATCCCAGCAGGATACTGAGCACTTGATTCCCTTAGCTGATCTCACCCACAACCAAGAGTTGCTGCAACCCAAAATCACAGACTTGATAATAAACAGATCTGTCTCACACAGAAAAGTCTATCAAAGGATAAATCTGTCTCCCACAGATAAACCCTAGTTTTTGTTCCTTATTTTGATATAAAATCAAGGTGAACAGGAACCAATTAATAATCCAGTCTTATATTCCCGAAGAACAACCTAGATTAATCAATCACCTCTCTATAATCCTTCCTGACTACACAAGCGGATTGTCGAGGAATCACAAACAGTGAGATGAAGATGTTTCTGACTTCTTTATCTTGCCTTTCGGAGAACTCTCACGATCTCAAGTCAATTAATCGATTGTACTCGTGTAGTTGCACGAAATCCTACACTACACTCTTCATGTGATTTCATTATTAATCAACTCATTTTAGGTTTATATTCTTAGTTTTATTGATTAATCTTTGGATGTTCTTACAAGAAAAGATAAAGAACTCAAGAATGATATCTGCTCTAAACTTTCTCCCTCCTATTTACTTGTTTCTTACTCAAAAAAGATCTCTCCCCTCTTTACAATTCGAACGACTATTTATAAGGAGATACATAGTGGATGACAACTAATCTGTCCCTTATTTTCGGGTATGGTTTGCGACATTCTCGCAACCTTACAGATGTTAATTTCGCAAACTCTCTAATTTTCGCAGGGTTATCATATCTTTCTCGTGATCTTAGCTGACGTCATTTATTTTATCTTTTCTGAAATTGTTCTGCGACGCTGTTGTATTGTGTCACTGATAATTTCGCTGAAACATTGTCATTGCGAGATTTTGATACTACATCTTTCCTCTTCTCATATCTTCTCTACAAAGTAGAGAATGATGTGAGAAATGCTGTAGTTGTTCATCTTTTCATATTCTACATTTATCACACGTATTCTCTCTTCTATTTATTTCTTGACACGTCTTCTGTAACCGCTGCTTTTCAACCGCTCACGTCTTTTCGTCTTAATGGTGTTTATTTCTTCGAGTAAAAAATCTCCTTTATATACTCTTCTTCCCCCCTTTTTCCACTTTTCTTTTTACTTTCTCTTCTATTTTTATTCTCTCATCTCTGCAACTCTGTTATTCTTCTGCAAATTCTGCTGCTGTAATTTTTTCTTCCTTCAATCCTTTTACTTTATATACATTCCCATACTCTATATTCAAACATGGATCCAAGTGGTCATAGATATGAGAAGAATTTACAAGACGACAAAAAAGATCTTGCTGATAAAGGTTTCACACTCTCCACTATTCCTGGTGAAAATGCCAAATTAATTCTTTCTGTCAAGCCTTTCTCTGATCAATATTGTGATGATCAATCAATCATAATTTCTCTAGGTCAGATTCTCGCAGGTCTCCCTATTCCTCGTTATAACCCCGATCTTCCTTTATTTTATGAAATTCTCGCTCATTCGGGATTTTCGCGAGCCATCTTCCAACTAAGTGGGGACTGCATCCGTCTGATGCTAGAGTTCGCTAATCGTGGTGCTGGTAGAGTATCTATGTATTCCAAAGAACTTAGGGATCCTAAATTCGCAAACCTAGAGATAGTTGCTGAGAAGTATACAGTAGCGAATTTCTTTGAGAACTATGAACTTATCTCCATGAAGAAAGAGAATACTCGCTGGGGTATTCGCTTAAAAAGGAAAGATAATATTGATGAAGCCAAAATTCTTATGCAAGATATTGATTGGCATTCTGGTAAAAACACAACTCCTATCCAATCTAAAGATGATAAATGGTGTGTTTTTCCTTTAATGCTAAAAGGACCCTACATTGCTAGGTCAAATATTCTTCCTGCGAATCTCGCTGCTTATCAACCTTGGGTTTTCTCTTGGCCTGAGAAGGAGAAAGAGGTATGTTTTTCCCCTTTAACTCATTTTATATTTCTTTATTGATTTTTTCTATTTTGTTCGCTAACTCTTGGGACATTCCGCAGATCCAAAAACTGAAAGATAGTTATAACAAGACTGGGAAATCTAGTACTTTGTTAGCTCTTCGCTCATACACAGATGAGGTAAGAAATTTTCTCTTATGATTTTAAATAGTACTGTTACTTCCATGCTTCCATTTCTTATTTCTATCTGTGTGTGAAGATTATTGCTGAAGTAGAAGAATCTGCTGATGTTGCGAAGATTGGTGATAAAGGTAAAGGTGCTCTTCGCAGGGAAAAATCAACTGGTCCTCCTCCAAAAAAAAAAGAAAGTTCGTTCTTCTTCCCCTTCAAATATCCCTCCTCATGAAAATTATGAAAGTGATAAGGGTGATGAGGACAACGATGATATTGCTGCAAGTGAAGATTCTCCACCTGAATCTTCTATGGCTAAGTTATCCGTCCCCTTTTCTGATTCTCTACAAGGAATGGGAGATAGCCAATCGCAGACACCTGCAAAGCTCTCGCTACCCTTTGGAATGTTCCTTTACTGGATGGTGATAGCTCTCTCCGTGGAGTTTCTAGATCAGTGACTCCCGATTTTTTGCATTCTCTCAATAGTCTGGTATATTTTTATCCTTTTACTTATTTATTGCTATAATTCAAAATTTCTTTCTATATTAATATTTTTTATATTTTTTCGCAGGCTGGAAAAGCTTCTTTTGCTGTTGCCTCAGATCTAGAGAGAAGACGTGAAAATCTTGAAAAGAAGAATCTTCAATTTCGCAAAAAGAATGAAGAATTGGAAGCTGAAGTTAAAGGTCTTCGCGAGAAAAATAGACAATTAGAAATTGATTTTTCCTCGTATAAGAACAAAATTTCTAGTCTTCAGCAAGCTAATAATCAACTTTACGGTATGTTACTTTTCTCTTTTCTCTTTATTCAATCATCTTGTTGTTTTATCTTATTTAAACGATCCTTTTTGCAGAAATTTATGGTCTTTCTGATGAAGCTACCCTTCTTCGTTCATTTCCTAATGCCTTGGATAATGATACCCTTCTTGAGCGTCTTAAAAATTCCTTAAATAGCTTCTCAAATGATAGGATTTCTTCTCTTTCTTTAAATGAGCTTAGATCTAAATTTAGCCTCTTAGAAATTGATCATAGATCTAGTTTAGGCTTAGCCAATCGATTTAAGAGTCTCCTTCTTGATTCTAAAGATAAAAACAATGAGTTAAGAACCAAAATTAGTGGTCTCATAGATGATAAGGATCGCATCTCTGATCAAGGTGCCAAGGCTCTGGAAAGGTTCCAAGAGGCTCTTCTTGAAGTTCAACTTGAACGAGATGAAGCTAACCGCAAGAATATCGAACTCTGCGAAAGCGAAAATCAAATTCGTTCTCGTCTTCTTATAAGTAGTGAGGATAAATTTGTTTGGGCTGCGATAATCTTAGATGATGCTAGAAAAGACTTAGGTGTAAATGTTAGTCTTCAAGTTGAGCATACAGCCTTGATTAGAGATATGATTTCTGACAGAGAAAGTTACTAACTGCTCTTCTTTACTAATTTTTTGTTTCTTATGAATTCTCATCATGTTAATAATTGATTGTCTTTTGCTCGCAGATTCTTATAACAGATATCGCGAAAAGATTGAGGAACTCGAGGCTGAAAAGGAGGAACTCGCAAAGAATCTTTCTTCTCGCAGCGACAAATATTCTAGATTAAAGAATCAAATCAAGATCACTGTTGCGAATTTGCAGAATGATGCTATGCATTTTCGTAATCAAACTATCCAAATGGTTTGTGATGATCATAATATCCCACATTCTGATTATCCTTGTCTTTTGGAAGAAATCCCACAGAATTCTCCCAGTTTGATTATATCTGATAGCGAAGCTGACGATGAAGAATCTGATAGTGATGGAAGTTCTGATGATGATGAATATTCTGACGCAGACGAAGAAGGGAATAAGTCTAATGAAGATAATGAAGGATTAACCAAGAAGTAGTCTTTATTTCATTCTTTGATTCTTTGTAATATTTGTACATTTATTTCTTCTTTATGTATACTTGTGTTTCTTTCATTTTGACCTGCATTAAAAAAATTCTTCTTTGCAATACAGTTAATCAATATAATCATTAATTCTTGAATTTTTGAGTAAATCTATCATATGGAAGCAAATAACATTTTCTAATCTCATACATTCCCATACTTGCCTCTGTTATTTGAATCCAAATGAGAGATTTCATAAAAAAATTCTTATTGTATAACTTCGCAATCCTGTATGAAGTAAATTTTGTTTCTTTTCAAAATTTCATTCCTGTGTGGTCTTATTTTGCCTTCCTAATTAAAGGTCTTATTATGCCACCTCTTATCATTGCGACAAAATCGCAAGACGTCCTTGCACTTTCATGCAAAAACCCATTGATCTTTCCTTAACTTTTTATTTTGTATTATGGCCTCTTCAGGAATGTTGCGACAATATGACAGGCCTAAATGTTCTTGCGAAAATAAAGCCCCATGACATTGCCGTCTTGCGACGAAATCGCAGGACGTCTTCGCACTTTCATGAGAAAACCCATTGATATAGTCTTATCTTTTTCTTTTGTATTAATGTCTCTTCAGGATTGTTGCACAAATATGACAAGCCTTAATATCCTTGCGAATAAAAAGTCTCATGACATTTGCGTCTTAAGACACTTATCAGCTCCCTAATGGAGGGTGCCTCCCTTATCTCCCCACTGGTTTCCCCTTCAAGGAGGCGTACTTATACCATACAAGGTTAGCTCCTCCCATCCAGTCTTAACAAAAACCAGTTGTTTTCGCAGCCTCTTATCCCTTTTACCTATAGGTCTTATGGTTACGATACTGCACCCTAAGTGGGGTTTTCTTCACGCCGAGTGCAGTATAAGCCAAGACTTGTCAAGAATGGCAAGGTACGCTTCAAACGTCCATAGCATTCTTGACTCAACCGTGTACCTCGGCGCCTTGATCAGATCTGCACTCCTTGGGAGAGTCCTTATTACCTTAGTCTCCCAACCCAAGTCATATGCTTAAGCTGAGAATCTATGGTGTCTCTCCCGGATGGGTTTCATTGACCCCAAATCTCCATGACTCAGGTTCCGGGGGTGGTGTAGCCTTTCCCTGAGCTATGAAACATGTACCTCCTTATATGACGTACTTTAGGTCTTACATTTACCTCTTGCGAAATTGTATTCACGAACTAGGGTGTAAACCATAAAGGTTCACCTCTTTCTCTTTTGTCATTCTTCTCTGATTATTTTCTGTAAAATTCATTATCTCTGCGAAAGTCTCGCAAATCATTATATTGTATTTGAATTTCGCAATCTCAATTTTGTTGTTCAATCAAATGTATTTTTGAGAATTTTACTTATTGCGAGAGTATCGCAACAACTTAATCATTTATACATTTCTTGTTTTTATTACCTTTGCCATCCTCTACTTCTTTATTATTTCTGGTATTGCTTCCTTGGTAGTGGTACGTTCATCATTTTTATTCTGAGCTATCATTAATTTCGAAACATCTCTTCTCCTTTCCTTCCAATTGTATCCACCATCAACCTCTCACTTCTTTGTTCATCTTTGATTTTGTGTCGCCAGTTTTCCTTCTTGTTTGCTCTTCCTTCGCAAGATTATATCTCAGTTTCGTAACATCTCTTTCCTTCAACCCAATCTCCCTTTATGATTCCTACACCATTGGGGTGAGGGAATTTGATGCACTGGTGGAAAGTTGAAGCTACACCTAGAATCCCATGTAGCCAAGGTCGACCAATTAACGCATTGTAGGGTGATTCTACATCAACGACACAGAATGAGATTTCAGAAGATACTCCCTTCAATGGAATTCGCATAGTAACCTCCCCTTTAGGCTTGTTAGCAGTACCATTAAAACCATATATCTTATATGTTGATGGTATAAGATCATCATCTCTTCCACCCATGGTTTTATAAGTATGATAAAATAAGATGTTCACAGAGCTTCCAGTATCGACTAGAATTCTATTGATTGCCCATGAATTTTCAGCTTCATCATCTTCATCTTCTCTCGGTTTTGGATTAATTTCTAATTTTATTACCAATGGATTGTCATGCACCTCTTCTCCTTCGGGAATTTCTTCTGCAGTAAAAGAAATGATCTGTTTCTGCCATTCCTCTAGTGGCGAGATTTTCGCAATATTCATAATTTCTCTTCCATCATTGTCTCTTGCGAACACTCTACTAAAAACTTTATCATGAAAATCTTCAATTGTCTTATATGAATGTACGATATAGTGACAGATAGATTTTTTGCTTTTGCACCAACTTCTATGAAGAATGTTTTTTTCTTTTTCATCGTATTCACTTTGTGATGTTCTGGTGGTGGTGGTAATGGTTGAGATTGCGGATTCCCTACCAGAATGTCGTTTAGTTTTCCTTGATCTATCATTCTCAAAATAATTCGTTTTACATTTCTGCAATCATTTGTGGTATGTCCATGAAAATGATGATAAGAACAAAATTCATGACTCTTGTGGTTTGGAGGTGGTTCCGTTCCCATGTTCCACGGTGTTGGTATATTTTCCATCAAGATTATAGCTTCCAATATCTTCTCCACACTCGCATTTAGAGGTGGCATCTTGATTTCTTCCCATATTACCTTGTGACTTCCTTGTCCTCTATTATAGTTTTGTCTTTGACCTCCATAAGTTTCTTGCGGTTGATCGAGCCTTTGAATCTTGTTATTTCCTACATGATTGTAGAAATTTCTTTCTCTTTCATACTATTCTTGATCTCGGCTCCCCATAGATACCAATTTTTGTTGATTGTTACTTGTCACCTTCTCTTGTTGTACTTGCGAAGTATTCGCCATTGTGTTTATTAGCTTGGGTAATAAGCTTGCATTCGTTGTTTGTGAACTGGTGTTCGTAACTAAATATGATTCCATTTCATTTTGCCTTTCCTCTAGAGCAATGTATTCTTCTTGAAGTTCTCGCAATGCAGTCATTGTAATCGTATTCTTGACTCTGAAAATGTGGACATACAATAGGTTTGTTGCAAACATAGCATTGATAAATGATAATATGAGATACCTCTCATCTACACGGCCAGCCAATTCGCTACAGATAGTTCTCCATCTCTTAGTCAGGTGCTTCAAGCTTTCGCCAATCCTCTGTTTTAATCCAAACACATCTTCTATACCAGATCGTGAAGAATTATTACTTATATATGCCCCTAAGAATGTAGTCTGCAAATGATTGAAGGATGTTATTTTATTCTTTGGTAGACCTTCAAACCATTTTAACGCCTCTCCTGTTAAGCTAGATGTGAAATATTTGCACAATACGACATCATGATTTCCCCATTGAAACATGCACCTCACGTAGGTTTTAATGTGTTGAATTGCACAAGTTGTTCCATCAAAAATGCTGGGTAATGCGGGAAAATTGCATTTTGGTGGTATTCCTCCTAATTGTACTTCCCTTGTAAATGGAGTTTTTGCAGCTTGTTCTATTGCTTCATCCAATTTTCTTCTGCCTACTTCTCCTCTATTATTTAGCATTCCTCTCATTTCTTCTAATTCTTTCAAGATTTGTTTATTTACACCTGAATCTTGATCCATTGGTCTCTTTAATTTTGCTTCTCTTCTTCTGCGTTCACGTCTATCTTCTCTTGCGAAATTTTGCATCTCTTCTTCATTATCCTCAGCTCGTCTTCTTCTGCGATTCTCTTCCTCATCTCTATCTTGAATTCGCAAATGATGATGTCTTTCATTTTCCTCTCCATAATTTTGTTCATTTCTTATCAATTCAATTCGTTGTCTTTCAGCCATTCTTTTTACTCTATCATACTCCTCATTGAGATTATCGTTATTCCGATTTTGTGTACGTCTTCTTTCTCGATTGTCATGATTGTTCTGGCGAATTGTCTCCTGAAGCTCTTGTTCTTCCTTTTCCAATCTCAATCATTCACGTTCGCAGATTAAACGTGCTTTTTCAGCATAATGTCTTTCAATTTCTTCTTCAATTGTCTGTTGATTTCTTTGAGTTTCTCTCACATGTAAAATTCTTCTTCCTTCCTCTTGATTTCCTTCGTCATCTTGGTTATTTTGTCCCTGATTTTGCCCGTTCTCTTGATTTCCTCCAATTTTCCCATCATCAAAAGTTTCATTTTTTGGAATGTAACGATCATTAGTTCTTTCTCTATTTTCACGATATTCTTCATTAGGATTTGATATTTCTTCTTGAATATTGTTTCCAGCATTGATTGTGGGTGAATTTCGCCTCATTTCTCTTCTAGTCGATCTGGAATATGATTTTGTAATACTTCTCGATCTTCTATTCTGTAGTCTTATATTCTCCATCCTTAATTCGTAATTTTTCCTTGTTAAATTCGCACGTTCTTCTGCCTCGGCTCTTCTTTCTTCATGTATTCTTCGTCTCAATGTTTCTAATGCTACAATTTCCTCACCTCTATGAATTATTCCTTCATCTGCTTCTTGATTTCTCTCTTCATGTCCATAATTTCTGTTTTGTTGCTCTTCTTCTATCTCTTCTGCTGAATTTGATCGCCAAGTGTGTATGCTCACCCTGTCATAATCTGTATTCCTATCTTGAACTAGTGTTTGTTAAATTGGAGGTTGAATTTGATTTTCTCTATTATTTCTTATTCTAGTAGATTCTCCAATTTCACTTCTTTCTCTTCCAACAATTCTTTTGCTTCTTCTAATATTAGTCGGTTGTTCGGATGTATTTCTTCTTCTAGCCATTTCTTCAATGTTAACAGTATTGCAAGAAATTATGAAAAATTCTTAATCAATCACTTTAAATTTTCACAAATCTCAATATCAATCTTTAGCTTTTTCTAGAATAATCTTCAACTCCTCCCTGTTTCTAGCGCCATTATATAGTTGCAGGAAATCCTACACTACACTCTTCATGTGATTTCATTATTAATCAACTCATTTTAGGTTTATATTCTTAATTTTATTGATTAATATTTGGATGTTCTTACAAGAAAAGATAAAGAACTCAAGAATGATCTTTGCTCTAAACTTTCTCTCTCCTATTTACTTGTTTCTTACTCAAAAAAGATCTCTCCCCTCTTTACAATTCGAACGACTATTTATAAGGAGATACATAGTGGATGACAACTAATCTGTCCCTTCTTTTCGGGTATGGTTTGCGACATTCTCGCAACCTTACAGATGTTAATTTCACAAACTCTTTAATTTTCGCAGGGTTATCGTATCTTTCTCGTGATCTTAGCTGACGTCATTTATTTTATCATTTCTGAAATTGTTCTGCGACGCTGTTGTATTGTGTCACTGATAATTTCGCTGAAACATTGTCATTGCGAGATTCTGATCCTACAACTCGTACGATAGAAGATGCAAGATCAGATCACACAACTACGATAAAGTAGTATCGGTCTGGCTTCACAATCCCAATGAAGTCTTTAAGTCGTTAACCTGATTTTAGAGAAGAAAATAAAAGGTTAATGGAGATCGACTCTAGCAGGCGCACTGGTAGCACACAGACGTGTGGGGATTAGTTTTGCACAATGCTAGATGTATCCTTTACATAGCCTTAAAATCAGGGTTTTTCCTTAGGTACAAAGCAATCCTTATTCACCGTTAGATGAAAACCTGATTTATATTCAAACTAATATTTCTCAACCGTTAGATCAAAAAACCTATCTTGTCACACACATTTTGGTAAACGTTTACTGGGTTCGTGAAAAGATGCCCAAACGTGTACGTGTATGTTGGTTCAACATAGTAACCCAAAAAGGTTAACCATATGAGCATTTCATATTAACCTTGTTCTTCTTCCCCATAACTAGTTCAATTGACTCAAATGAACTAGTTAAAGAGTTGTTCAATTGCTATGAGATCTTTTGTAACTACACAAGAAACAATTGAAACAAAGATGATTCGATTCCATTGAATAGGCTCTTGAACTTTATAGCCACGATTTGCACAAAGCATTCCTTAGTAATTTAATGTTTCATGTTCAGAGCACATCTTTAGATCATAACCTCTTAAGTTCACAAACAAGTTCGCGGAATTAAGTTAATCGGTTGAGTTTTCCAAACTCAGCAGAAATTCTCGGAAAGAGAACTTCCGCCAGTTCACGGTCTGGGTTCGCGGACTTAGCACACAAACGAGTTTTGGAAAATTCAGCAGAAATTCTCGGTCGAGAACTTCCGTCAGTTCGCATACTGAGTGTGCGGACTGGGTTCGCGTACTTGGCAAGCCAATTCCACAATCCTCCCGATTTCTCTTGATCAACAAAGTTCGAAAACTTCGGTTCAAGGAATACATGGTTATGTAATCTAAACTCTTATTTCAATCATTGAGACATTCTCAAAGGACGCTATGTAGCCGTTATTCACAGACCGATTCACGTCAGAGCAATTCTCAAAGTGATTGAAACTTTTCATGACTTTCGTCACTGGGTGAAAATAAACTTGATCAAAGCGAAACACTTTACCAACACACGATTTAGAGATAAAAGATAAACAATGAATGCTCAGCTCGAAATGTCAAATGTGTATGATCTAGTTTATATAGCATACAACTTTTGTCTCATAAGAAGTAGGAGATAGAAGAGATAAACTTTTGAGTGATAGATAAGTTCAAGTCTCCACATACCTTTTTGTTGATGAAGTTCCTCGGTTCCTTGTACAGATATTCGTCGTTGTATGATAAATCGCCATGAAGTCCTTGAGCTCAACTACACTTTTCTATCCTAGTCCGAGACTTACCTATGTAGGATGTATCAAGACTCATAGTTTTGATCACTAACATTGACAAACATGCTTGAGATAGCAACGCATGCGAGGTCGACCGAGCTAAGCTCTAACAACAATGGGCCTGTAATCATCTGGATTTTGAGGTAATTTGACTTTAGGAATGAGAGAGATGTTTGTCTTATTCATACTCATGAGCAGCTTTCTTGTAGAGAAGGATCTTTGCACCATTTTAGTAACATCATCACCAACAATGTCCCATTGGGATTGGAAAAATCCAGGTGGATAGCCATCTGGACCTGGAGATTTCCATGGCTTCATTGATTTGAGAGTTTCATATATCTCATCTTTATCAATTATCCTTGTGAGCAGCAAGTTGTCATCTTCAGTTATTTGAGTTGGAATTAAATTGATTAATCTGTCACTAAGTTGTTGTGCTGATCTGCATGAAATGCTGGTTAAGTAGTACCTCCATGTCTAATCTCCCTGTACACCAGTTGTCATCGTTGTCCTTTAGAGCTTTAATTTTATTTCTGGATCTTCTGTAGTTGGCCATCTGTTTGAGGGTAAAAACGGTTTCTGCTGATTTCGGTAATTTCGTGAGTGTGGGTGAGAAACGAGTCTAAACCCTAAACAATGTACTGCAAGGGAGTACTTTGATTTGAGAGATCAATATGTACAAATCCGGCCTAAACCAAGAAATGGTCGTTCCAGACTTGCTTCAGTCACAAAGTGAAGGAGAAGGGTTGGTCTTAGGGAGGGAAGCGAAGAGAGTGTTGAGACCAGAATAGTTGATTCTGGAAGAGTAGTTGTTTGACGACTTGTATCAGAAAGTTGAAAGCTAACAAATGGGAAAGCTAACAAGTGATTTCTGAGTGTTGTATTCTCCTGACCAAAACTTATCTTTGGTGGAAATAGGTGAGACCTATTTATACAAGTCGCAACGAAACGTACCCTGGTCTCGTAAGAAGTGGAAGTGGTTGAGTAAATGGAAGAAAGTGGTAATGGGTAACGCCTGGAATTGATGTTTCCATAATGAAGGAAACTTTTCACCATAACTTCTTGTATTTACTAACCGCCTCACTCTTATGACACTTTCTTGTAACGGGCGTAGTGTACGCCGCACGCTGTAAACCACCAGACCAAAACCCTGATGAGCATCCCCCAGTTTGTGACAAGTATTGATGTCTCGAGTGTTTCCGTGGAAAACGTGTAGCATGTTGCTGATTGTTTGTCAAGTTGAGCTTGGGAGGCTTGCCGACTAGGTGGTGACCTTCGACGGTCGAGATTTTTTATTTTGAGAGGAAGGGTAGCCGTTGATTGTTGCAAACCTACGTTTTGGTACCTATCGTCACGGAGGCATGGTCGGCATGGCTTTGGCATTATTTAGGCGCGACCAAAATTAGGATTTTGGCATAGTTTAGGCACGACCAAAACTAGGGTTTTGGCATTGGGCCAAAAGTTGCCATACGTTTAGTGGCGAACTTGTACGGCTGAGATTTGTATCTCAGGAGGAAGGGTAGCCATTGATTGTTACAACCCTTCGTTTTGGAAGCCAGCGGCATGGAGGCATGGTTTAGGCGCGGCCAATCTAGGATTTTGGCATAGTTCAGGCGCAGCCAAAATTAGGGTTTTGGCATAGTTTGGGCGCGTCCAAAATTAGGGCTTGGCATTGGGCCAAAAGTTGTCATGCGTTTAGTGGCGAACTTGTATGGCTGAGATTTGTATCTCAGGAGGAAGGGTGGCCGTTGATTGTTGCAACCCTTTGTTTGGAAGCCAGCGGCATGGAGGCATGGTTTAGGCGCATCCAAGCTAGGATTTTGGCATAGTTTAGGCGCGGCCAAAATTAGGGTTTTGGCATAGTTTAGGCGCGGCCAAAATTAGGGCTTGGCATTGGGAAAAAAGTTACCATGCGTTTAGTGGCGAACTTGTATGGTTGAGATTTGTATCTCAGGAGGAAGGGTGGACGTTGATTGTTGCAACCCTTCGTTTGGCAGCCAGCGGCATGGAGGCATGGTTTAGGCGCGGCTAAGCTAGAATTTTGGCATAGTTTAGGCACGACCAAAATTAGGGTTTTGGCATAGTTTAGGCGCCGCCAAAATTAGGGCTTGGAATTGGGCCAAAAGTTTCCATGCTTTTGGTGGCGAACTTGTACGGCTGAGATTTGCATCTCAGAGGGAAGGGTGGAAGTTGATTGTTGCAACCCTTTGTTTGGCAGCCACGTCATGGAGGCATGACCGACATGGCTTTGACATAGTGGTGCAGCTGGCATGGTAGGCATGCCTTGGCGAAGATATGTGGCTAGCATGGTATGTCATTGGCATTGTGGTGCGGCTGGCATGGTTGGCATGCCTTGGCACGGAGATGTGGCTGGCATGGTATGCCATTGGCACTGTGGTGTGGCTGGCATGGTTGTCATTCATTGGCACTATGGTGCGGCTGGCATGGCATGCCATTGGCACTATGGTGCGGCTGGCATGGCATGCCATTGGCACTATGGTGCGGCTGGCATGGTTGGCAGCCTTGGCGCGGAGATGTGGCTGGCACGGTATGACATTGGCACTGTGGTGCGGCTGGCATGGCTTGGCGCGGAGATGTGGCTGGCACAACATGCCATTGGCACTGTGGTGCGGCTGGCATGGTTGCCATGCCTTGGCACGAAGATGTGGCTGACACGACATTCCTTTGGCACTGTGGTGCGGCTGGCATGATTGGCATGCCTTGGTGCGGAGATGTGGCTGGCACGACATGTCATTGGCACTGTGGTGCGATTGGCATGGCTGGCATGCCTTTGCGCGGAGATGTGGAATTAGGGTTTAGCGTGTTGAAACTCTAATTAAATATGCGGTATGTATGATTGGCACGCGCGGCTGGCATGTGCGGAGATGATGCCATCCAGTAATGAATGCTCTGTCGTGGAATATAGCGCATATAATAAAAAAAGGTACCCCGGAAATTTTTCGTAGGCATGTTCGAATGGTTCAATAAATGTGTTAGTAGTGGAAGTGACGTCATGTCAGATGTAAGGTTTTACGATTTTAACCCTAAGCTAAAAACCACCATCAACATTAAGTCCCCTGCTTAGCTCGGAACAGGAGCATTGTTGCGAGGTAAGCATAAGATGGTGACAGACAAGGAAAAATTCGAAATGGAAAGTCATGAAAAGATGGTCAGGAAGATCCGTCTAACCTTTTTCGGGAGCGTTTTTGAGAATCTGTGATTCTTGCGTTGGTGGCTTTGCGTAGATTCTGCTCGTGGTGCTGCTAGCTAGGCCACGGTGTGGTAGAGGTGGTTGCTGGACGGTATGTAAACAGTTGGCGTCAGCTTGGATGGGCTAGAGAACGCGGAGTTTTTGGCGTTGTTGGCTTGGAATGGGAGTCGCAGATATTGTGCGGCTTAGGATGGAGCCGCGGGCATTGAATCGGCTTGGGATGGGGCAGTTAGTATTGGATCATCTTGGGATGGGCGTTGGCCTAGCACGGTACTGTCTTAGTGTGGCGCGGGCTATTGGTTCTGTGTGGCGCGGACTATTGGCTTGGCACGGTGCGGGCAAAGCATTGGCGCGGACTGTTGGCTTGGTGTGGCACGGATTGTTGGGCACCGTGAGGCTTGTTCTCGCGGGCCCAATTGCCTCTTTCCACACATAGCTCAAATAGGAAATCCTTTCCTTATTCGAATAGTGTCACGCTTATAAAAGGGTTTGCTCTCCTTTTTATCTCGTATCTTTGTTCTCACGTCCTTGTGCTAGCGGCAGAGTGGTAGCAATAAAGCGGGCAAGCATATTCCAGGTATGTACTTTATCGTTTCTCTTTCCATCTCTTTTTTTTGTATTGGTGCAAACCCTAGACATAGGTATATGTTCCATGAACTTGTAGAAATATTTTTCTTCTGTACTGGTGTAAACCCTAGCCGTAGGTATACCTTCCACAAATTTGTAGAAATATTTCAGCGTGAACACCGCAGTAATGCTAGCCACCTCAATTATTATGCAAAGTAGGCATGCACGGGAAGGTGACTTCCACCAATTCTTTTCCCACGAAAGCCTAGTTTTTAGGGTTTCCTCATTTTTCTTTGGGTGATCCTGTGAATTGTTTCCACGGTGGGGGCGCGCTTTCTTGGTCAGGTGCGTACTTTCTGCTGCAAGGTACGACTTTGGCAAGGGGCGTGCTTTCCGCGGCGACGTAGGATTTTCCAGTCCCCATTTCTTTGGTTGTGCACGTTATGACTTGCAACTTAAAACAAATTGGCTCGTGTCCAAAATGGATTCTCCATTGTTGATAAGATATTTTTCATGTACCTTGTAGTAACTTCTCTTTGTACTCCTTCCTTTATTTTAGTTGAAAGTGTAAGCAGTTTAAGAATGTTTCGTTAGGATGTCACCTGAGAAAATACCTGTCACGGCTTTGAAGAATATTGGTAGATCTAAGCTAAACATGGATGATGATTTTTTTACAACATCTGCCACAGCTAGGAGAAATCATCCTAAGTTTGTGCCCGTCCTTCTGACCGATTCAGAGGGTGAAGGAGACACCTGTTCGGTTCGACCAGGTTGTGTAATACGATTTTTCCTTCAGAGGCAAGAGTATCCTGCTTCTTCCATTGACTTCAGAATCTGTCAGAGTCCGTTGCGTTCTTTCGATAAGTGGATGCAATTCATGATAAGTTAGGACTGTGTGAAATCAAATTTGTCCAAAGCGCAAATCATTGGCGCTGTCACAGCTTCTGCGGCGCTTCAAATCAGGAAAGATGTCCAGGGCTTAGTTTCTTTCATCTCCCGATGGTGTCCAGATACTCACACGGCCATATGCAGGTGGGGTGAAATGACTGTCTCTTTGGAAAGTGTGGTCGTCTTGCTGAACCTTCCCATAACAGGGAATCTTGATATCACCTTGTCTGAAGATGAAGAACAAATGCACGCTGCTCTCGTTGCGAACTCAAAAGGTTTTGTTCGGAAGGAAAACGAGACGAGGTGTTTCTACATCTGGTGGGTGTCTCATTGGTTCCAAGATGAGTCGAAACCAGATCAAAAGAATAATACGCTTCATGTCGCGACATTCTTGGTTCTTTGGTTATCCAGTGACATTTTTGACGACGACTCTGGTAAGAAGGAATTAAGACAGGGTCTCATCAAGTTTGCCATCAAGCTAGCGAAAGGTGTTGTTCTCCCCATTGGCGGCTTGTGTCTCGGTTCTCTGTACACACATTTGGATCATCTGGTTGCGGACATGCGTGCTTCAAACGGTTACATGAAATTGTACTCGTATGTCCATGATGTTTTTCTCCAAGCGTGGTTGTGGGAGCATTTCGAGAAGTACGCTCCCAAACCGCTGGCTTTACTTCCTGAGTCTTGGGGTGGTTCTAGGATACTTCGCTGGGTGAACAGGCGCCCAGATCTTGCTCGAACCTGGTTGACTTCATTGACAACACCTACATAATCAACTTTCGTCCATGGGCTCCGGTGCATGGATCCATAGTTCAAATAGACACTTTTGCCTCCGTTCCGAATACATATTTGCATTCTGAAAAGAATACGAGCGCTAGGGAGGTTGTGTTCATGCGAAGTTGCAAGCCTGGTTATGTACCATCTTTCTTTCGAGGATCTTGTCAGGAAATCTCTTACAACATTCACATGGCGGATCGACATATGGGATTTGACCAAGGGGTCCCGCACCCTCGTCAGTCGGCTGTTCCAGAAAACTTGTTGCCAGCTGCTCTTGATGCTAGTGTTCTTGCGCCGGGTATAAGTCTTCCCTTCATGCCCCCGGCACGAAATCTGACAACAACTTTCAAGTATAACATATATTCTGGCAGGACGAGTTCTTTTCCATTTATGGATTCGTGAATGACGTAGTGAAGAATAACTGTGGTAAGCCTTTTGCTGCAACTTTAGAAAGATATCCATTATTAAGGGATCCTTCCTCTCCCAGACGGAAATCTCCTAACACAGATCCGGACAGTCCCCAAAAGAAGGAGCGAAGGTCGAAAGATCGCGCGGGTGGTTTTCGATCAGATTCAACGGCTCTTGTGACTTTCAGTTTTTCCAACATTCGGGTATGCATGTATCACCTTCTTGCTGGCTTAACTGGATTGCGTAGATCTTCAATTTATTTCTGAGCGTCTATTCTTGCGCCTTTTTCAGGGTCTCAGCAGTGTGAATGCCTTTACCAAACTTGCACGTAGTTAGGAAACGGCGTCTCTTGAGGCGGAGGGTGGCAATGCTGATCCTACCCGTGGCGAAGAGGAATCCGAGAAGGAAGAAAGTTCGGAGTCCAGTGACGACGAGAATATTTCTTCTGACAGCAGTGTTGAGTCTTCCTCCAGTGAGTCCGGAAGTGAATCAGTGAGTCTTCCGCATATATTTTCTTTCTTTCCACTTTCTCTCCCCATATTTTTTTTTGAAGTAAAACCAGATCGTGATATCACAGGAGGAAAGCACTCCCGAGGATGGCCTTGAAGTAGAGCCTCTCCATAGTGAAGACGTGATTGTACCTCCAATTGCAGAAACTGCGCCTGCTGGTGACTTGGACATTGAAGTTGATCATCCTGAAGACGTTTCCGCGACCAAAGTGGCGGAGAGTACTCCAGTGACTACTGGTTTAATTGTAGTTAGGAATTCTTTGCCGGTTGCCGATTCAGTTGATGGTGCCATCTTTACTCCTCCATACCTGGTTCCTTATCCAGATCACGTGTTGATCGGGGGCTTCAGCGTGCCAGCCAAATATGAGACACTATACACCAAGATATGGGAAAGGTACGGGCACATCGCAACAACCAAGAAGGTCCCTAGCCGGTTTGCGCTGGTTAAGCCTGTGGAGGAAGTTTTGTCTTCGATTGATGATATGTGCAAAGGACTGGCGATACCGTTTCCGAGGACGTGATCACAAGCTGGAAGTTCCATCGTGATATGTGTGTAGACCACAAGTTCAATGCTCCTTGGTTTGTTGAAGGTTTATTCGAGATCGAAAAGTTGCAGGACGAGGCGGTTGAGAGTCCTTCCACGGATGAGATTACACAGTATGAGGCTGAGATCGAGAAGTTGTCCAGGAAGTTGAAGCGGGCGGCACTCCAAATCAAGAAAGATGCTTTCTCTAAGAAGATCAAGCTATTATTTGATGGCTTCCCTTGAATGCACTCTTGTCTTCTAAACTTCTTTATTTAATTTTTTTTTTTGAATGTCAAAGAATGCCTAGTTTATGGTTTTATTTTTGAAAGGCGGACATAACACCTAATTTGTGGTTTAATTTTTCTTGTTTTTGAATTGGTAGATAATTGTCACCTATGGGTTTTTGGATTATTCCTTGGAATGAATTGTTTTTAGAATAATATTGTTTTGATCATGGTCATAAGCAACACAAGTATTCTAGAAAAGTCATGGAATTGTGTGACAGCAGAAAGTATAAGATGAAAGATGGGATGCTATTGGTTTATATTAGGTCACGTACTCTGTCTAACAAGACTTACCCGCTTCCATGGCTTCCAAAGTGAAAAAGGATCCTCCGGTGTCAGTCTGAGTTTTGCGGGCGGCACCGTCGTGAATTGTGAAAAGTCCCCAGTCGTTCCCAAATCCCCAGTCATTCCCAAGTCCCCATCCGTTCCAGAGTCTTCTGATAACTGAGGAGGCGGCTAATCATGCTTCCATCATCTCGATATCTGGGTTGAAAATATGAAATCGGAAATCAGGAATTGATATTGTGACCGATAGATTAATCCCCCGTTGTGGTCGCTAATTGTTTGAGTATGAAAACGGTTTCTGCTGATTTCGGTAATATCGTGAGTGTGGGTGAGAAACGAGTCTAAACCCTAAAAAATGTACTGCAAGGGAGTACTCTGATTCGAGAGATCAATCAGTACAAATACGGCCTAAACCAAGAAATGGCCGTTCCAGACTTGCTTCGGTCACAAAGTGAAGGAGAAGGGTTGGTCTTAGGGAGAGAAGCGAAGAGAGTGTTGAGACCAGAATAGTTGTTTGACGACTTGTATCAGAAAGTGGAAAGATAACAGATGGGAAAGCTAACAAGTGATTTCTAAGTGTTGTATTATCCTGACCAGAACTTTTCTTTGGTGGAAATAGGTGAGACCTATTTATACAAGTCGCAACGAAACGTACCCTGGTCTCGTAAGAAGTGGAAGCGGTTGAGTAAATGGAAGAAAGCGGTAACGGGTAACGCCTGGAATTGATGTTTCCATAATGAAGGAAACGTTTCACCATTACTTCTTGTATTTACTAACCGTCTCACTCTTATGACACTTTCTTGTAACGGGCATAGTGTACGCCGAATGCTGTAAACCGCCAGACCAAAACCCTGATGAGCATCCCCCAGTTTGTGATATGTGTTGATGTTTCGAGTGTTTTCGTGGAAAATGTGTAGCATGTTGCTGTTATTTGGCAAGTTGATCTTGGGAGGCTTGTAGGCTCGGTGGTGACCTTCGACGGTCGAGATTTTGTATCTTGAGAAGAAGGGTAGCCGTTGATTGTTGCAACCCTTCGTTTTTCCAGCCAGCGGCACGGAGGCATGGCCGGCATGGCTTTGGAATTGTTTAGGAGCGTCCAAAATTAGGATTCTTGCATAGTTTAGGCGCGTCCAAAAGTTGCCATGCGTTTAGTGACGAACTTGTACGGCGGAGATTTGTATCTCAGGAGGAAGGGTATCCATTGATTGTTGCAACCCTACGTTTTGGTGGTGAGCGGCATGGAGGCATGGTTAAGGCGCGGCCAAGCTAGGATTTTGGCATAGTTTAGGCGCGTCCAAAATTAGGGTTTTGGCATAGTTTAGGCGCGGCCAAAATTAGGGCTTGGCATTGGGCCCAAAGTTGCCATGCGTTTAGTGGCGAACTTGTATGGCTGAGATTTGTATCTCAGGAGGAAGGGTAGCCGTTGATTGTTGCAACCCTTTTTTTGGAAGCCAGCAGCGTGGAGGCATGGTTTAGGCGGGGCCAAGCTAGGATTTTGGCATAGTTTAGGCGCGGCCAAAATTAGGATTTTGGCATAGTTTAGGCACGACCAAAATTAGGGCTTGTCATTGGGCCAAAAGTTGCCATTCGTTTAGTGGCGAACTTGTATGGATGAGATTTTTATCTCAAGAGGAAGGGTGGTCGTTGTTTGTTGAAACCCTTCGTTTGGCATCCAGCTGCATGGAGGCATGACTGGCATGGCTTTGGCATAGTGGTGCGGCTGGCATGGTTGGCATGCCTTGGCGCGGAGATTTGGCTGGCATGGTATGCCATTGACACTGTGGTGCGGCTGGCATAGTTGGCATGCCTTGGCGCGGAGATGTGGTTGGCACGGTATGCCATTGGCATTGTGGTGCGGTTGGCACGGTTGGCATGCCTTGGCGCGGAGATGTGGCTGGAACGACATGCCATTGCTACTGTGGTGCGGTTGGCATGGTTTCCATGTTTTGGCGTGGAGATGTAGCTGGCACAATTTTCCACTGTGGTGCGGCTGGCATGGTTGGCATGCCTTGGCGCGAAGATGTGGCTGGCACGGTATGCCATTGGCACTGTGGTGCGGCTGTCATGGTTGGCATGCCTTGGCGCGGAGATGTGGCTGGAAGAACATGCCATTGGCACTGTGGTGTGGCTGGCATGGTTGGAATGCCTTGGCGCGGAGATGTGGCTGGCACTACATGCCTTTGGCACTGTGGTGCGGCTTCCATGATTGGCATGCGTTGGCGCAGAGATAATGGCTGGCACGGTATGTCATTGGCACTGTGGTGCGTCTGGCATGGTTGGCATGACTTGGCGCGGAGATGTGGAATTAAAGTTTAGCGTGTTGAAACCCTAATTAAATATGCGGTATGTGTGATTGGCTCGCTTGGCTAGCACGCGCGGCTGGCGTGTGCGGAGATGATGTCAGCCAGTACTGAGTGCTCTACCGTGGAATATAGCGCATATAATAAAAAAAGGTACCCCGGAAATTTTACATAGGCATGTTTGAATGGTTCAATAAATGTGCTAGTAGTGGAAGTAACGTCATGTCAGATGTAAGGTTTTACGATTTTAATCCTAAGCTAAAAACCACCATCAACACCATCATATGGAAATGCTTGGTATTTTTATCCATATTTGTGATATGATCTCTAGATTTTTTGTCTCCAAAATTGTCTTTCTCTTGTTTGCCATTCCTCTATTTGCAACTCAAGTTGTTGAACCTTAGAAGTATTTCTGCCATCTATGTCATTGCCTTGTAGAAGATTCATTTGTTGTTGCATAGAGAGAGAATATTATTTTGGATATTTCCAAAACAGTTCTTGTTCCATAATGAAAGATTTCTTCTTGCAAAACTCAATTTCTTCTCTAGATTGAAAGCTGAGGATCCCCTGACATCTGAATTTCAAGCCAACATAATTTGATCTTTACAAGTTTCATCTCTGAGCCAAATTTCAAAGAACTTGCAAGATTTTCCTCCATCAGAAGTATTAGCAGACAGATTAAGAAGTATTGGGCAATGATCTGACCCATTTGTGGAAGACGGATAAGATGAGAATCAGGAAAGTAAAGCAACCAATCTGCACTAATAAGGTCCCTATCTAATCTTGATCTTATTCTACCTGTACCATGCTTGTTGCTGGTCCAAGTAAAAGGATTTCCATGAAAACCTAAATCCTTTAGACCTACATTGTCAATATGTTAAATAATACCAGAAGAAAAAGAAGAAGAAGCACTATTAGTGTTTCTATCATCCAAGTTTAAGGTAATGTTCATATCACCAAGAACAACCCAAGGTAAGTTAGGATTGTCTTTTCCTAAACCCTCAATAAAGTTCCATTGAGCATCTCTAAGGTTAGGATAGGGGGTGCCATACATACATGTAAGAAGCCATTCAGGTTTTTAAGGATCACTGACTATGAGACAATGAATCATGTTACTGCCATAAGCTATAATTTCTAGCTTAAAACCATATTTCCATAAGAGTTCCAATCCTCCAGCTCTCCCTATACTAGGAACATAAAAATAATTTGGAAAATTTAAAGGTCTAACATGATTCAAGATTTTGTCAGAATCTATTTTGGTTTCTGATAAGAAAATGATATCAGGATTATGAAATTGGCTTAAATCCTTAATATGGTTCCTAGTATTCTTATTTGCAAATCCATCGCAATTCCAACTTATGATTTTCATACTTAAAAAATGTTTATGAATTACTGCAGGTTGAAAATTATATGTAAAAAACCAATTGAAAGAGAACAAAAAGTGATAAAAATAACTAATAACAAGATTATGAAGAAGTTTGTGAGATACCTGAGTCTCCTTCATTGTTTCAGCAGATTGTTTTTCTCCAATTATGATATGTTGAGTTGGCTGAATGTTTGTGCTATCTTGGGAACATGCAGCTGGTGTGGAGAACTTGGAAGAAGATTCAGCTTCATAAGATCTATGTGACGGACCGGAAAATTACGCCTTTGGCGCGTGGCCCCGCAGGCCTTAACTTCCCCGATGCGCCATGATGAAGCTTCGATCCGGGCCTCAAAGCTAGAAAAATGCACGTTGATTCTCCTTCGCAGGCATGCTCGTGGAGCATGATGCAACTAAATTAGCTTCCACACCTTTCCAACTTACCCTCATTCCCCGCAAAGGGTTCATTAAGAAAATAAAGACTTTCTTTAAATTGCTAAAGCGGCCTTTTGAGGATCTAAACGATGGAATTTGGCTAAATTCTGGTGTCCATGTGGATCTATAGATCAACATGTCATGATCTTTGGGGACGTTTACCATCAAAATGGACTCCTATTGAGCTAAATTACGACATTCTGGTTTTAAGCCTCCAGATTGACTATAGTTTGCTCATTTGGATCAACTTAGCTTACTCTTTGTAGCTTGATAGGAAGTATTAGCATCCACTTGTTGGCATGCAACTAAGCCTCATTAAGCTTCGCCACAATCATATCTTGCATCGAGCCACCAATCTTAGATGATATGAGAGGCCAGAATGTCGCAATCATCTCACAATTAGATGATATGAGCGACAAAGTGCTGGACCGGCAATGCTGCAACTCATTGCGGCTGCCTACGTACCCTTCTGTACTCTAAAGGTATCACAAACTGTAGTTCATCAAGCCAACTCGTTTGCATGGCCGTGTCAAGCAATAATGGTAATGGCCTAGTCCGTATAGGTCGTTCCGTCAAAATGCAAGCAAGTGTTGAATACTTGGTCTGCGGCATGGCATAATGATGCCCATGCTTAATACGCTCATTGGTAAGGCTACACATCTATAAATGAGGCCTAAGCATCATTTATACTCCACCGGCTAAGCTATGAATCTTACTTGGTACATGGCCCGCATATGTACCTTCAACCAACTACCCCTCCCTATATATGTTAATTTGAAATTTTTACAACTCAAATTGGGGGGAGTAAAAATCATTCATGAATTCCCCACATTTTTATTATTCATGGTCGTTGCTATATACCCGGCCATGTTGGTGGTACACTGCCATCCGATGTTCAGCCATGTTGGTTTTCCGCTGCTAGTCCGATGTCCAGCCATGTTGGCTTTCCGTTACCAGCCCGATGTGCAGCCATGTTGGATGTCCGTTGCCAACCTGATGTGCAGCCATGTTGGATGTCAGCTGCCAGTCTGATGTCCGGCCATGTTGGCTTTAGGCTGCCAGCACGATGTGCATCCATGTTGGTTGTTAGCTTCCAACCCGATGTCTAGCCATGTTGGCTGTCATATACCAACCCGTTGTCCAGCCATGTTGGATGTCCGCTGCCAACCCGATATACAACCATGTTGGCTGAACATTGTCAACGTATTGGCCAAGGGCCAATGTTCCTTTTCCTACACAACAAAAGCTTTGGATGAAGCTTCATCTCAGGCCATGGCGCATCTTTTAGCACACGACATGCTAAAAACACAGGGTGCTACATTATTCACCCCTTTAAAGAATTTTGTCCCCGTAATTCAAAACAAAGACAATTGTGGACAATCTCATCGGTTTGGATTTCCTGAGCAAAAGTCCCATACCAGATGCTCCGAAATCCCGAGTTTCTTCAAGTTATCGTGAACAAAATTTTAGACCTTCTGAGCAACCATCCCATACCGCCTTCCCAGGAATCCAAAAGTTCCCACAACAATACAAAGAATCGCAATTGGCGAGTGCCAAGAGGATATCTCGACCAGGTATCCTAGATGGCATCCCATACTACCACCCAGGAATCCCTAAGGTTCAGAAGTTGAAAGGTGTCATCCAAATGACAGGTTTTTAGCACAGTACTGTGTGGAACAGTTTTCAGTTTCCCACCGTCCCTGAAGGTCATCCAGGTTTCCACTCGAAAGTGGGAAGTTAATCGGGCTTGACAACGCACACCCTTGGCCAGTTTCATCGTGTGGGGATGATCAGTCCCATTGTCTACCCACCGTTCCAGACGGTCTTACGGATATCCACTCGTAAGTAGGGTGCCACTTAGGCCAGGCAAACTCATAGTACTTAAACAATGTCAACTCGATTCACAAAGTAACTGGCATAGTAGTTACAAATTCCTTTCCGCGCAAAAGTTGGCCTACTCTACAACTTTAAGTTTCCATTAAGGAAAATATATTTGGACAAGTCCACTCCGCATAGTCCCTAGAGTTTTCTCGGAACTTGCTCTGATACCAACTGTGACAGACCGGAAAATTACGCCTTTGGCGCGTGGCCCCGCAGGCCGTAACTTCGCTGATGCGTCATGATGAAGCTACGATCCGGGCCTCAAAGCTAGGCAAATGCACGTTCATTCTCCTTCGCAGGCATGCTCGTGAAGCATGATGCAGCTAAATTAGCTTCCACACCTTTCCAACTTACCCTCGTTCCCCGCCAAGGGTTCATTAAGAAAATAAAGACTTTCTTTAAACGGCTAAAACGGCCTTTTGAGGCCCTAAACGATGGAATTTGGACAAATTCCACATGTCTTGATCTTTGGGACGTTTCCCATCAAAATGAACTCCCCTTGAGCTAAGTTACGATACTCGGGTTTTTAGCCTCCAGATAGACTATAGTTTGCTCATTTGCATCAACTTAGCTTACTCTTTGTAGCTTGATAGGAAGTATGAGAATCCACTTGCTGGCATGCAACTAAGCCTCATCAAGCTTCGCCACAATCATATCTTGCATCGAGCCACCGAGATTAGATGATATGAGAGGCCAGAATGTCGCAATCATCTCACAATTAGATGATATGAGCGACAAAGTGCTGGACCGGCAATGCTGCAACTCATTGCGGTTTCCTACATACCCTTCCGTACTCTAAAGGGATCAATCACATACTGTAGTTCATCACCGAAAGGCCATAAGATTAAGCCAACTCGTTTTCATGGCCGTGGCCAAGCAATAATGGTAATGACCTAGTCCGTATAGGTCGTTCCGTCAAAATGCATCCAAGTGTTGAATACTTGGTCTGCGGCATGGCATAGTGATGCCCATGCTTAACACGCTCATTGGTAAGGATACACATCTATAAATGAGGCCTAAGCATCATTTATACTCCACCGGCTAAGATATGAAGCTTACTTGGTACATGGCCCGCATATGTACCTTCAACCAACTACCCCTACCTATATATGTTAATTTCACATTTTTACATATCAAATTGGGGGAGCAAAAATCATTCATCAACTCCCCACTTTTACTATTCATGGTCGTTGCCATATACCCCGCCACGTTGGCTGTTGTCACATGCCCATTTAATCCCCTAAAATTTTCATGGGACATGACCGGCAATGATTGTGGTTCAGTGAATCAACTTCACCCAAAATCATTCAGTCTTGCATACTTGCATCAAAGTACGCATCTGCCTTCACTCATAAGGCATTGCACAATGAAATTCTTTTCTTCTTTCTCTCTAACTCTTCATGACCCCATAAGCATAAGAGGATATGCCATGCATCAAACCAATTGACCAACTCGCACAAATCAGCAACATAATGAACACAAAGGATACTGCAACAAACCCATTTTATTGCACTAAAGGAAGATTATAAAACTCGCCCAACTCATGGACCAAAACAGGCCATTCGCCCTCTTGATGAATGCCTAAAACTCTCTCTACATTAGTGGTTCTTCTCTCAAACGTACAACACTAAACTTATTGATCCCTAAGCTATTTATAAAAGCTAATGATCAGGACAAACTTCTGTGCAACCTCTTGCACAAGCCTTGGACAGCCAAGTGTCCAAGTAGTTTCCATAACCGCCACTTTCAGCTGCCACCTTTTGAGTTGTCACGCCAACAGGTGCCACACTTTTTCTTGGTGGTTATGAATACTGTAATATGGTTACAACAAAATTTATAACCGTTCCATCTTGTCTCACTTCATTGGCATGCTCGCAAAGCCATGCACCAACTCCTAACCGTCACTTGAGCCATATTGCACACTTGTTGTGCCATACTGGATTCTGTCTTGCACCAACATTTATCTCTCTTGGCCCTGCATGGTGATTATAAATTTTTCGTGGTTTTGTAGTAGTGAGGTTCAAACTCTCGGATTTGTAAAGGATAATTTTTTTAGACTTAATAAAAAAAAGTATATACAATAAAATATTAATGGTGAGAGTTACTGGGGCTTAGGATTCGGCCAAATTCATTTCTTAAATGGTTCAGAAATTAATTCTAGGAAATTATAATTCAAAACAAAATGAATATTAACTCTATTCTTTGCCAAAGTAGATTTTATAAAATATTACTTGTATTTCTTAAGCATGGCATATAAAAAATCCCTAGGACTATGCATAAACCATCAAATGAAATCACAAATAATTAATTAAAATCTTAATTCAATTAAAATTGGTGCAAAAAGTAAATATAGAATTAAATAAAATTACCACATAGATGAATTAAGGCTTCCTACATCGCCCCAGTGTTGGGGTTTAGCTCCTCATATTAATCAGAATCTCAAAATACATGTATAAAGCTCAAAAGTTGATTAAAGGGAGTAAAATAATTGAGCAGAAAAATTGCAACAGAAATAACTGTTGCAAAGGCGCTGTTCAACTGTTACAAGAAGAACGATAAAATGTTATGTTGTTGCAAGACCCAAACTACGACCCACACTACGACCCACTACTCTGCGTCGTAAACACTGCTGGAGAACGACTGTCTATGCAAATTCGTTCTTCGTGTTCTTGGCCTTCATCAATGGCAGCAGCAGCAGAAACTCAACTCGTGATTTTTGCTTCCTGCGCTCTCCTCTCTGCTCCCAACTCTTGACAGCTGGAAGGCCCGGATTGGTGTATAAAATGAAGAGCAAAGATAAAGATGGCAGGGCCTGCGGTTATACCGCAAGTGCACGGTGTCGATTGTAGTATGTATGTGCAAATACGGGCCATTCCACAGGGACTTGGGTGTATGTTTGAAGATTTCCTAATCTAAAACAGTGGCAGTTGAGAACTTTGAGCTGTGTTGAGACACAACTCAGCTGAGGTCAGTGAGATGTCAAAATGTGTAAGAGTGAAAAATGGTTGTAACTGAACTAGTGAAGGCAGTGAAGTAAATGTGACAGTGGAGTAGAATAAAAACAATGAAGCAAAGGTAACAGTGGCAGTTAACAGGAAACAAAGCCAAATAAACCAAGGCTGTTAGCCAAGGGCAGGGAGGGGATTGCAGCTGTGGCTAAGCTAAGGCTTAGAATCCACCTTGTGTCCTAGCTAAACAATGCAATTCTAGGTTTAAAATCTTAAGCATACAAATGGAATGGAAAGAGAATTAGCTTGCTATGAGCACTAATTTCTTCCATTGCTCAATCAAAACAATGCACTAAGGCTCTAACCTAGCATTCCACTATCAGACAGTGCACTGAGGTTTCATCTAAACCTCAGCTGCAACAATTTAGCTCATGCTCAACATATAACCAACATTAACATTCATCACATATGATAATAAGAGCAAAATCAAACAAAACAAGACTGAAAATTTACAAAACAAATGAACCAACAGTGTAAACATGAAACATATGAGAAACTGGCTAGTCCAGTTCTCTACAAGAGTGAAGCTGGCTAACCCAGCATGAGCTTTACATCACACCCACAGTTCCCTTTTATACCCAATACATCAAATTAGGGTTATCACCCATTTTCCCAAAATCCCAAAATAAAACAGTACAATTAGGTTTACTGTTTTTCTAATGTCATGGGTCTAATTGAGCCCATTTCCCTACTCTAATCCTCTCCTGGTACGGTCCCAACATGAATTAGGGTTTCTAGAGAAACCCCCAAATTACAGAGAAATTAGGGTTAGTGATACTCACCCAAATCGAGGAATTTTCTTCCATGTAGTCTCGACCCATGCTTCCTTATGGTCTCCTGATGCTTCCCACTCCTTTAATTGCGTTTCTAGCTCACTAATTTCATCAACCCCTAAAACTAGGGTTTCAGTGGGAAGAATAGGTTGAGGGGTTGATGTAATGAGTGGCTAGGGGATAGGAGAATGATGGAGTGTAGTGGTGGCGGTATAGGCAGAGCAGGTGGTGGTGATGGCGGTATAGGCAGAGCAGGTGGTGGTGATGGCGGACATGGGTTTTCTGCAGAGGAATGGGGGAGAATAACGGAAGAGAAGAAGGGAATGAGAGAAAAAACTCTCGATGGTTTTTTAGGGTATATGAATTTTCACTGTGGAGCATGTACATCGGAGATGATGATCAGAAACGATGAGCGTTGGATGCAAATATGGTTGGTAGATCTAACGGTAATATAAGAGATGAATCACTTCGACCGTCGGATTGTGAAATACAACGAAGTCAACGCTGTTAGATGATGTTAGGTACTGTAGTGTAAAGCGGGAGTATCTAATTTTGATGCACAGGCATAGAAGCGATCGTTGGATTCAACTACAATCTAATCTGAAGGCTTGAAATTTATGCGCTGTGGCGTTTGGCAGAGACTTCAGATTTTGATGCTCTATGAATGAGCGACCGTAGGATGATGAGTTGGATCCAATCTGACGGATGAGAATGGAGGCGGTTTTGGTTATAGAAAATGGGTTTGGGTAAGGGTTTTGGGCCTTGGGTATGCCAAGCCCATATCTTCTTTAAGAACAATTCTTCCTTCTTGAGCCCATTTCTAGCTTTTTGGTCTTGTGCGCACCATTCTTTGCGGCTTCCTTGCGTAATTTCTTCCGGCTTTTCACCACTCTTCAGCTCTTTTCCGCTTTGCAAGTCATCCAGACTTTATTTATTACCTAAAAATGCAAAATTGATTAAGAAAAATATTTATTCTTGAAAACAATGAAAATACAGAATATGGGATAAATTGTAGAATTACTGCACAAAAGATGAGTTAAATGCCAACAAAAAGGGATAAATATATACATTATTTGGCACTCATCAACAGCCCCTCTACTCGACCCAAAGAACCTTTATATACTCACATGCATCATCAAATCCCCCGCAATAACTCGTGAAAATCCTTCTTTACTCGGAATATTTTGTTTCTTATTTCGGAGAATAATTTCCAAAAATAACTTCTTCACGCTCCAAATCTCTTCCAACACGCTCCAAATCATGTTGTAATCACCCAGAGTGTTGTTGGAGCCATCAAACTCGATCGAAACACGTCCATAACTCTCCAAAACTCGTGTTTTTCTCCTCCCTGTACGTGTGTCCCTGTTTTGAGTTCGTGGCTTCCCTAGCCAATTCTAGCAAAATTCGATCGGACCCGACACCCAAAATATCTTCCTTAGGCTTAATCACATCTTCCTGCCAAGTCTCAGCCATTTAATCTCCCTATAACACGTTAAAAAATTAGATCAAACTTCTGCCAGTTCTCATGCATGTTTTCCCGCCAAAATTCATTTTTTGAAATGAAGAAGATGGTGTCCCCCTATCCAAACTGGGGGTGTGAATAGCAATTGGGGTGGAAATAGTAATTTTTCTGGATTCCTCTGGCACATTTCTGGGACGCTTCCGGTGCATTTCTGGGGTGCTTTAGTAATTTTCTCTGGGGTGTAAAACACTGCTTTTTGAGCCCATTTCGCCGCAAGGGATTATTTCTCTAAAACTTCCTACAAAAACATAAAATAACACAATAAGTACAAAAACGGGCACTAACAGTATATACAAATGAGATATATTAGACACATAAATGCGTCTATCAAATACCCCCAAACTTATTATTTGCTAGTCCCGAGCAAATTAAAACTACAAAATAAAATCCTAACTCACTTTCGCAGGCATCGTCAATTGCATTTTGCATATGCAATAAGCCTTTAAACCCCTAGGTGGCCCTAGTGGCCGAGTTATAGTCTCGGGAGGGCTTACCAGAGATATACCCACAAAATCATTACTCCATACCCTAACTATCTACAAAAAATCTTGGAAAGCACTAAAGAACCTCCTTTGTTGGCATACTTATTAATTACAGGAGGAAGTACCCTGACGCGAAATTCCAATTGCTGTATACGAGTTTGCACTCAAGCATACTAAAATTCATATAAGTGACAGAGCTCTACTAAGATAGTTTCACGATGGACATCATACTCGGAGTCAGACTAATCACATGAAAAGATTAAGAAGATGAAAAAGGAAAAATGTAGATGGTTGAAAAGTGAACGGTGTTTCCCATATCTGTCTGAAGGCCTCTGCCAAGGTGAACCTAACCTAAATGACTGAGATACAGGTCTGACTAATATTAACACACTGGCATATACAAGGGAACCGGTGGTTAATAATCCTAACTCTAGGTCAACACAACTGGCATATACAATGGTACCAGTGGTCGACTTTATTAAACACACATTTATTTAAGAACTAACAATATGATTGGACCTTGTGGACCGAAGCGCATGTTTCTTGTCAGCAGATTACATGGTGATTCCCGTGGATCCTTCATTCCACGCTTGTTTAGGCGACGGAGACAGAGAGAACACACACATATTGCTATCCAAGTGTTAGTATTTATTCCGATTGGTCTACTGGTCTGGTCTAATTTTTTTTTTTTTTTGAAAAGGTAACTCAGTCACTGTATTTCACCCTAGCAAAGGTAACAACTTGAATCGTGTGCCCCACCAAATCACTTGAAATAAAATAAAACTAAAAATAGAAAGTGAAAAGGACTCGACGAGATATGGCGAAACTATCATGTTAATTCTAACACCTGAGATCTGTGCTTTTATGAATAGACTCTATAGATGTTTCCATCTAGTCAAATTGGTTCCTCATCTGCTAAAACAAAAATGTTTCCATCCACTTAGATTGGTTAGTGCTATCCTTCATAGGCGTAAATTTCTAGGCTCTGGAGTTTATTTATTACAACTAAAATGTTTCTCCCATACCCCAAACTTAAAATTAACATTGTCCTCAATGTTCTAAAGATGAAATTAAAAGCATGCACAAGGAGAGACAGTTATTATTTGAAGCAAAAGAGTGAAGGAAGGATATTACCGGGTCGCATGAGATTGGGTTACCTCCCAAGAAGTGCTAAGTTTATAGTCTTCAGCCAGACTAAGAAAGGTTTTATCACCTCGAATCATATAGCAATAGCCGAAATAATTGTGGGTTATCGAAACCAAATAGAGCTATCACAAGTAAAAGGAATCTGCAACAAGCCAAGAAAATGAACATGTACTGCATACCCTTATCTAGTTTCCTGATTAAGATACATATGTCCCATTGTGGTTCAGGTCTATGAAAGGATCTTGATAGAAAATTTTCATTGGATGCACTTCCTCATAGCTAAGATCCAACAGTTCAGGTTTAAAAGTCTGGAAAAACTCAATTAAAAATAATAACAACCTGAATAAATGGGGATCCTTAAAGTCAATCAGATTTGACTTACACAGCTGACCACAAAGAGAGTGGTGGTCTTCCTTAAACAGATGTGTCGACTCTAATCTCCTAAAGTAATTAGGTTTAGTCTCAAAACTTAATAATTGACACATCTGAAATTTATATTTTCCCACAATTGGTTGAAAAGTTTTTGGTGGGAAAGGCGAGGGAAGCTTAGTAGAGCTTTGATACCCAAGGCCTCACCGCATTAGGCGGCGCAGTCACGCATTCAACTCACAGAAACCATCATGAACTTTGAAGTGTGCTTAAAGAGCAACCAATATTTTTCGAACGAGTTTCCTATTAAGCTCGTTACCCTATCGGTCTCGTTCTATTCCAAATTTTAAAGCTTAGGTTCGCGTTCGGTTTTGTTTTCCTAAGGCGGGCAAGAAGGAAATGGTGATGAAATCCGAGTCCTTATCTTGATTTGGCCAGGCTTTGCCCTTTACTATGAATTTAAAAACAGTCCAGTTCAAGTCCTCAGCATATATTCACCTTAAGGCAAACAGTAAACCCGCTTGCAGGAGATTCGCGATGTTTAGAAGTTTACCTCCCGTACCAGACGGGGGAAGAACCGCTGTAGTCGACTCGGGCCACTGACTCCGGTGTCAGTGTGCGAACCCGAGGGGCCGAGATGATATATTAATCGTCGTCCTTCCCTGCAAACAGTTTGTATTTAATTTTTTTTTTTTTTTTTTTAATTTATAACCCTTCCGTAGGGTTTTAAAAATAATGTCCAATATTTAATGTCCGGAAAAAAAAATGTCCAAAAATAAAAGATTACAAAAATAAAAACCTTAATTACAGTTTCTAAAAAAAATAATAATAATAATAATAAAAAAAATATCTAAAAAATAATAATAATAATAATAATAATAAAAGTCCTTCGTCTTCTTTCCGTTCTTTTTGCTTTAAGCTTTGCTCCTAGTCTTTATGAAATCGCCCAAAATCTTTGACAACTTCTTTTTTTTTTCTTTTCGATCCAAGCCTCGATTCAGAGGGTGAAGGAGACACCTGGTCGGTTCGACCAGGTTGTGTAATACGATTTTTCCTTCAGAGGCAAGAGTATCCTGCTTCTTCCATTGACTTCAGAATCTGTCAGAGTCCGTTGCGTTCTTTCGACAAGTGGATGCAATTCATGATAAGTCAGGACTGTGTGAAATCAAATTTGTCCAAAGCGCAAATCATTGGCGCTGTCACAGCTTCTGCGGCGCTTCAAATCAGGAAAGATGTCCAGGGCTTAGTTGCTTTCATCTCCCGATGGTGTCCAGATACTCACACGGCCATATGCAGGTGGGTGAAATGACTGTCTCTTTGGAAAGTGTGGTCGTCTTGCTGAACCTTCCCATAACAGGGAATCTTGATATCACCTTGTCTGAAGATGAAGAACAAATGCACGCTGCTCTCGTTGAGAAGTCAAAAGGTTTTGTTCAGAAGGAAAACGATACGAGGTGTTTCTACATATGGTGGGTGTCTCATTGGTTCCAAGATGAGTCGAAACCAGATCAAAAGAATAGTACGCTTCATGTCGCGACATTCTTGGTTCTTTGGTTATCTAGGGACATTTTTGACGACGACTCTGGTAAGAAGGAAATAAGACAGGGTCTCATCAAGTTTGCCATCAAATTAGCGAAAGATGTTGTTCTCCCCATTGGCGGCTTGTTTCTCGGTTCTCTGTACACACATTTGGATCATCTGGTTATGGACATCAAACGGTTTCATGAAATTGTACTCGTATGTCCATGATGCTTTTCTCCAAGTGTGGTTGTGGGAGCATTTCGAGAAGTACGCTCCCAAACCGCTGGCTTTACTTCCCGAGTCTTGGGGTGGTTCTAGGATACTTCGCTGGGTGAACAAGCGCCTAAGATCTTGCTCGAACCTGGTTGACTTCCTTGACAACTCCTACATAATCAACTTTCGTCCATGGGCTCCGGTGCATGGCTCCATAGTTTAAATAGACACTTTTGCCTCCGTTCCGAATACATATTTTCATTCTGAAAAGAATACGAGCGCTGGGGAGGTTGTGTTCATGCGAAGTTGCAAGCCTGGTTATGTACCATCTTTCTTTCGAGGATCTTGTCAGGCAATCTCTTACAACATTCACATGGCGGCTCGACATATGGGATTTGACCAAGGGGTCATGCACCCTCGTCAGTCGGCTGTTCCAGAAAACTTGTTGCCAGCTGCTCTTGATGCTAGTGTTCTTGCGCCGGGTATAAGTCTTCCCTTCATGCCCCCGGCACGAAATCTGACAACAACTTTCAAGTATAACATATAGTCTGGCAGGACGAGTTCTTTTCCATTTATGGATTCGTGAATGACGTAGTGAAGAATACCTGTGGTAAGCCTTTTGCTGCAACTTTAGAAAGATATCCATTGTTAAGGGATCCTTCCTCTCCCAGACGGAAATCTCCTAAAACAGATCCGGACAGTCCCCAAAAGAAGGAGCGAAGGTCGAAAGATCGCGCGGGTGGTTTTCGATCAGATTCAACGGCTCTTGTGACTTTCAGTTCTTCCAACATTCGGGTATGCATGTATCACCTTCTTGCTGGCTTAACTGGATTACGTAGATCTTCAATTTATTTCTGAGCGTCTGTGCTTGCGCCTTTTTCAGGGTCTCAGCAGTGTGAATGCCTTTACCAAACTTGCACGTAGTTAGGAAACGACGTCTCTTGAGGCGGAGGGTGGCAATGCTGAGCCTACCCGTGGCGAAGAGGAATCCGAGAATGAAGAAAGTTCAGAGTCCAGTGACGACGAGAATAGCTCTTCTGACAGCAGCGTTGAGTCTTCCTCCAGTGAGTCCGGAAGTGAATCAGTGAGTCTTCCGCATATATTTTCTTTCTTTCCACTTTCTCTCCCCATATTTTTTTTGTAGTAAAACCATATCGTGATATCACAGGAGGAAACCACTCCCGAGGATGGCCTTGAAGTAGAGCCTCTCCATAGTGAAGACGTGATTGTACCTCCAATTGCAGAAACTGCGCCTGCTGGTGACTTGGACATTGAAGTTGATCATCCTGAAGACGTTGCCGCGACCAAATTGGCGGAGAGTACTCCAGTGACTGTTGGCGTAATTGTAGTTAGGAATTCTTTTCCGGTTGCCGATTCAGTTGATGGTGCCATCTTTACTCCTCCATACCTGGTTCCTTATCCAGATCACGTGTTGATCGGGGGCTTCAGCGTGCCAGCCAAATATGAGACACTATACACCAAGATATTGGAAAGGTACGGGCACATCGCCACAACCAAGAATGTCACTATCCGGTTTGCGCTGGTTAAGCGTGTGGAGGAAGTTTTGTCTTCGATTGATGATATGTGCAAAGGACTGGCGATACCGTTTCCGAGGACGTGATCACAAGCTGGAAGTTCCATCGTGATATGTGTGTAGACCACAAGTTCAATTCTCCTTGGTTTGTTGAAGGTTTCTTCGAGTTTGCAGGACGAGGCGGTTGAGAGTCCTTCCGCGGATGATATTACACAGTATGAGGCTGAGATCGAGAAGTTCTCCAGGAAGCTGAAGCGGGCGGCACTCCAAAGCAAGAAAGAGGCTTTCTCTAAGAAGAGCAAGCTATTATTTGATGGCTTCCCTTGAATGCACTCTTGTCTTCTAAACTTCTTTATTTAGTTTTTTTTTTGAATGTCAAAGAATGCCTAGTTTATGGTTTTATTTTTGACAGGCGGACATAACACCTAATTTGTGGTTTAATTTTTCTTGTTTTTGAATTGGTAGATAATTGTCACCTATGGGTTTTTGGATTATTCCTTGGAATGAATTGTTTTTAGAATAATATTGTTTTGATCATGGTCATAAGCAACACAAGTATTCTAGAAAAGTCATGGAATTGTGTGACAGCAGAAAGTATAAGATGAAAGATGGGATGCTATTGGTTTATATTAGGTCACGTACTCTGTCTAACAAGACTTACCCGCTTCCATGGCTTCCAAAGTGAAAAAGGATCCTCCAGTGTCAGTCTGAGTTTTGCGGGCGGCACCGTCGTGAATTGTGAAAAGTCCCCAGTCATTCCCAAATCCCCAGTCATTCCCAAGTCCCCATCCGTTCCAGAGTCTTCTGATAACTGAGGAGGCGGCTAATCATGCTTCCATCATCTCGATATCTGGGTTGAAAATATGAAATCGAAAATCGGGAATTGATATTGTGACCGATAGATTAATCTCCCATTGTGGTCGCTAATTGTTTGAGGATGAAAACGGTTTCTTCTGATTTCGGTAATATCGTGAGTGTGGGTGAGAAACGAGTCTAAATCCTAAAAAATGTACTGCAAGGGAGTAGTCTGATTCGAGAGATCAATCAGTACAAATCCGGCCTAAACCAAGAAATGCCCGTTCCAGACTTGCTTCGGTCACAAAGTGAAGGAGAAGGGTTGGTCTTAAGGAGGGAAGCGAAGAGAGTGTTGAGACCAAAATTGTTAATTCTGGAAGAATAGTTTTTTGACGACTTGTATCATAAAGTGGAAAGATAACAGATGGGAAAGCTAACAAGTGATTTCTAAGTGTTGTATTATCCTGACCAGAACTTGTCTTTGGTGGAAATAGGTGAGACTTATTTATACAAGTCGCAACGAAACGTACCCTGGTCTCGTAAGAAGTGGAAGCGGTTGAGTAAATGGAAGAAAGCGGTAACGGGTAACGCCTGGAATTGATGTTTCCATAATGAAGGAAACGTTTCACCATTACTTCTTGTATTTACTAACCGTCTCACTCTTATGACACTTTCTTGTAACGGGCATAGTGTACGCCGAACGCTGTAAACCGCCAGACCAAAACCCTGATGAGCATCCCCCAGTTTGTGATATGTGTTGATGTTTCGAGTGTTTTCGTGGAAAACGTGTAGCATGTTGTTGTTATTTGGCAAGTTGAGCTTGGGAGGCTTGCAGGCTCGTTGGTGACCTTCGACGGTCGAGATTTTGTATCTTGAGAAGAAGGGTAGCCGTTGATTGTTGCAACCCTTCGTTTTGCCAGCCAGCGGCACGGAGGCATGGCCGGCATGGCTTTGGAATTTTTAGGAGCGGCCAAAATTAGGATTTTGGCATAGTTTAGGCGCGGACAAAACTAGGGTTTTGGCATTGGGCCCAAAGTTGCCATGCGCTTAGTGGCGAACTTGTACGGCTGATATTTGTATCTCAGGAGGAAGGGTATCCATTGATTGTTGCAACCCTACGTTTTTGTGGTGAGCGGCATGGAGGCATGATTAAGGCGCGGCCAAGCTAGGATTTTTGCATAGTTTAGGCGCGGCCAAAATTAGGGTTTTGGCATAATTTAGGCGCGACCAAAATTAGGTCTTGGCATTGGGCCCAAAGTTGCCATGCGTTTAGTGGCGAACTTGTATGGATGAGATTTGTATCTCAGGAGGAAGGGTAGCCGTTGATTGTTGCAACCCTTCATTTGGAAGACAGCGGCATGGAGGCATGGTTTAGGCGGGGCCAAGCTAGGATTTTGGCATAGTTTAGGCGCGGCCAAAATTAGGGTTTTGGCATAGTTTAGGCGCGACCAAAATTAGGGTTTGGCATTGGGCCAAAAGTTTCCATTCGTTTAGTGGCGAACTTGTATGGATGAGATTTGTATCTCAAGAGGAAGGGTGGTCGTTGATTTTTGAAACCCTTCGTTTGGCATCAGCTGCATGGAGGCATGACTGGCATGGCTTTGGCATAGTGGTGCGGCTGGCATGGTTGGCATGCCTTGGCGCAGAGATTTGGCTAGCATGGTATTCCATTGGCACTGTGGTGCGGCTGGCATAGTTGGCATGCCTTGGCGCGGAGATGTGGTTGGCACGGTATTCCATTGGCACTGTGGTGCGGCTGGCACGGTTGGCATGCCTTGGCGCGGAGATGTGGCTGGAACGACATGCCATTGCCACTGTGGTGCGGTTGGCATGGTTGGCATGCTTTGGCGCGGAGATGTAGCTGGCACAATTTTCCACTGTGGTGCGGCTGGCATGGTTGGCATGCCTTGGCGCGAAGATGTGGCTGGCACGGTATGTCATTGGCACTGTGGTGCGGCTATCATGGTTGGCATGCCTTGGCGCGGAGATGTGGCTGGCATGACATGCCATTGGCACTGTGGTGTGGCTGGCATGGTTGGAATGCCTTGGCGCGGAGATGTGGCTGGCACTACATGCCTTTGGCACTGTGGTGCGGCTGCCATGATTGGCATGCGTTGGCGCAGAGATAATGCCTGGCACGTTATGTCATTGGCACTTTGGTGCGGGTGGCATGGTTGGCATGATTTGGCGCGGAGATGTGGAATTAGGGTTTAGCATGTTGAAACCCTAATTAAATATGCGGTATGTGTGATTGGCACGCTTGGCTAGCACGCGCGGCTGGCGTGTGCGGAGATGATGTCAGCCAGTACTGAGTGCTCTGCCGTGGAATATAGCGCATATAATAAAAAAAGGTACCCCGGAAATTTTACGTAGGCATGTTTGAATGGTTCAATAAATGTGCTAGTAGTGGAAGTAACGTCATGTCAGATGTAAGGTTTTACGATTTTAACCCTAAGCTAAAAACCACCATCAACACCATCATATGGAAATGCTTGGTATTGTTATCCATATTTGTGATATGATCTCTAGATTTTTGTCTCCAAAACTGTCTTTCTCTTGTTTGCCATTCCTCTATTTGCAGCTCAAGTTGTTGAACCTCAGAAGTATTTCTGCCATCTATGTCATTGCCTTGTAGAAGATTCATTTGTTGTTGCATAGAGAGAGAATATTATTTTGGATATTTCCAAAACAGTTCTTGTTCCATAATGAAAGATTTCTTCTTGCAAAACTCAATTTCTTCTCTAGAATGAAAGCTGAGGAGCCCCTGACATCTGAATTCCAAGCCAACATAATTTGATCTTTACAAGTTTCATCTCTAAGCCAAATTTTAAAGAACTTGCAAGATTTGCCTCCATAAGAAGTATTAGCAGACAGATTAAGAAGTATTGGGCAATGATCTGACCCATTTGTGGAAGACGGATAAGATGAGAATCAGGAAAGTAAAGCAACCAATCTGCACTAATAAGGGCCCTATCTAATCTTGATCTTATTCTACCTGTACCATGCTTGTTGCTGGTCCAAGTAAAAGAATTTCCATGAAAACCTAAATCCTTTAGACCTACATTGTCAATATGTTAAATAATACCAGAAGAAAAAGAAGAGGAAGCACTATTAGTGTTTCTATCATCCAAGTTTAAGGTAATGTTCATATCACCAAGAACAACCCAAGGTAAGTTAGGATTGTCTTTTCCTAAACCCTCAATAAAGTTTCATTGAGCATCTCTAAGGTTAGGATAGGGGGTGCCATACATACATGTAAGAAGCCATTCAGGTTTTGAAGGATCACTGACTATGAGACAATGAATCATGTTACTTCCATAAGCTATAATTTCTAGCTTAAAACCATATTTCCATAAGAGTGCCAATCCTCCAGCTCTCCCTATACTAGGAACATAAAAAGAATTTGGAAAATTTAAAGGTCTAACATGATTCAAGATTTTGTCAGAATCTATTTTGGTCTCTGATAAGAAAATGATATCAGGATTATGAAATTGGCTTAAATCCTTAATATGGTTCCTAGTATTCTTATTTGCAAATCCATCGCAATTCCAACTTATGATTTTCATACTTAAAAAATGTTTATGAATTAATGCAGGTTGAAAATTATATGTAAAAAACCAATTATAAGAGAACAAAAAGTGATAAAAATAACTAATAACAAGATTATGAAGAAGTTTGTGAGATACCTGAGTCTCCTTCATTGTTTCAGCAGATTTTTTTTCTCCAATTATGATATGTTGAGTTGGCTGAATGTTTGTGCTATCTTGGGAACATGCAGCTGGTGTGGAGAACTTGGAAGAAGATTCAGCTTCATAAGATCTATGTGACGGACCGGAAAATTACTCCTTTGGCGCGTGGCCCCGCAGGCCGTAACTTCCCCGATGCGCCATGATGAAGCTACGATCCGGGCCTCAAAGCTAGAAAAATGCACGTTCATTCTCCTTCGCAGGCATGCTCGTGGAGCATGATGCAACTAAATTAGCTTCCACACCTTTCCAACTTACCCTCATTCCCCGCAAAGGGTTCATTAAGAAAATAAAGACTTTCTTTAAACGGCTAAAGCGGCCTTTTGAGGCTCTAAACGATGGAATTTGGCTAAATTCTGGTGTCCATGTGGATCTATAGATCAACATGTCATGATCTTTGGGGACGTTTACCATCAAAATGGACTCCTATTGAGCTAAATTACGACATTCTGGTTTTAAGCCTCCAGATTGACTATAGTTTGCTCATTTGCATCAACTTAGCTTACTCTTTGTAGCTTGATAGGAAGTATGAGCATCCACTTGTTGGCATGCAACTAAGCCTCATTAATCTTCGCCACAATCATCTCTTGCATCGAGCCACCGAGCTTAGATGATATGAGAGGCCAGAATGTCGCAATCATCTCACAATTAGATGATATGAGCGATAAAGTGATGGACCGGCAATGCTGCAAATCATTGCGTCTTCCTACGTACCCTTCTGTACTCTAAAGGGATCACAGACCGTAGTTCATCAAGCCAACTCGTTTTCATGGCCGTGGCCAAGCAATAATGGTAATGGCCTAGTCCGTATAGGTCGTTCCGTCAAAATGCATCCAAGTGTTGAATACTTGGTCTGCGGCATGGCATAATGATGCCCATGCTTAATACGCTCATTGGTAAAGCTACACATCTATAAATGAGGCCTAAGCATCATTTATACTCCACCGGCTAAGCTATGAATCTTACTTGGTACATGGCCCGCATATGTACCTTCAACCAACTACCCCTCCCTATATATGTTAATTTGACATTTTTTACAACTCAAATTGGGGGGAGTAAAAAACATTCATCAATTCCCCACATTTTTATTATTCATGGTCGTTGCTATATACCCGGCCATGTTGGTGGTACACTGCCATCCGATGTTCATCCATGTTGGTTGTCCGCTGCCAGTCCGATGTCCAGCCATGTTGGCTTTCCGTTACCAGCCCGATGTGCAGCCATGTTGGCTGTCCGTTGCCAACCTGATGTGCAGCCATGTTGGCTGTCAGCTGCCAGTCTGATGTCCGGCCATGTTGGCTTTCCGCTGCCAGCCCGATGTGCAGCCATGTTGGTTGTTAGCTGCCAACCCGATGTCTAGCCATGTTGGCTGTCATCTACCAACCCGTTGTCCAGCCATGTTGGATGTCCGCTGCCAACCCGATATACAACCATGTTGGCTGAACATTGTCAACGTATTTTCCAAGGGCCAATGTTCCTTTTCCTACACAACAAAAGCTTTGGATGAAGCTTCATCTCATGCCATGGCGCATCTTTTAGCACACACCATGCTAAAAACAAAGGTTGCTACATTATTCACCCCTTTAAAGAATTTTGTCCCCGTAATTCAAAACAAAGACTATTGTGGACAATCTCATCGGTTTGGATTTCCTGAGCAAAAGTCCCATACCAGATGCTCCGAAATCCCGAGTTTCTTCAAGTTATCGTGAACAAAATTTTAGACCTTCTGAGCAACCATCCCATACCGCTTGCCCAGGAATCCAAAAGTTCCCACAAAAATACAAAGAATCGCAATTGGCGAGTGCCAAGAGGATATCTCGACCAGGTATCCTAGATGGCATCCCATACTACCACCCAGGAATCCCTAAGGTTCAGAAGTTGAAAGGTGTCATCCAAATGACAGGTTTTTAGCACAGTACTATGTGGAACAGTTTTCAGTTTCCCACCGTCCCTGACGGTCATCCAGGTTTCCACTCGAAAGTGGGAAGTTAATCGGGCCTGACAACGCACACCCTTGGCCAGTTTCATCGTGTGGGGATGATCAGTCCCATTGTCTACCCACCGTACCAGACGGTATTATGGATATCAACTCGTAAGTAGGGTGCCACTTAGGCCAGGCAAACTCACAGTACTTAAACAATCTCAACTAGATTCGCAAAGTAACTGGCATAGTAGTTACAAATTCCTTTCCGCGCAAAATTTGGCCTACTCTCCAACTTTAAGTTTCCATTAAGGAAAATATTCGTGGACAAGTCCACTCCGCACAGTCCCTAGAGTTTTCTCGGAACTTTCTATGATACCAACTGTGACAGACTGGAAAATTACGCCTTTGGCGCGTAGCCCCGCAGGCCGTAACTTCCCTGACGCGTCATGATGAAGCTACGATCCGGGCCTCAAAGCTAGGCAAATGCACGTTCATTCGCCTTCGCAGGCATGCTCGTGAAGCATGATACAGCTAAATTAGCTTTCACACCTTTCCAACTTACCCTCGTTCCCCGCCAAGGGTTCATTAAGAAAATAAAGACTTTCTTTAAACGGCTAAAACGGCCTTTTGAGGCCCTAAACGATGGAATTTGGCTAAATTCCACAAGTCTTGATCTTTGGGACGTTTCCCATCAAAATGAACTCCCCTTGAGCTAAGTTACGATACTCGGGTTTTTAGCCTCCAGATAGACTATAGTTTGCTCATTTGCATCAACTTAGCTTACTCTTTGTAGCTTGATAGGAAGTATGAGCATCCACTTGCTGGCATGCAACTAAGCCTCATCAAGCTTCGCCACAATCATATATTGCATCGAGCCACCGAGATTAGATGATATGAGAGGCCAGAATGTCGCAATCATCTCACAATTAGATGATATGAGCGACAAAGTGCTGGACCGGCAATGCTGCAACTCATTGCGGTTTCCTACATACCCTTCCATACTCTAAAGGGATCAATCACATACTGTAGTTCATCACCGAAAGGACATAAGATTAAGCCAACTCGTTTTCATGGCCGTGGCCAAGAAATAATGGTAATGACCTAGTCCGTATAGGTCGTTCCGTCAAAATGCATCCAAGTGTTGAATACTTGGTCTGCGGCATGGCATAGTGATGCCCATGCTTAACACGCTCATTGGTAAGGCTACGCATCTATAAATGAGGCCTAAGCATCATTTATACTCCACCGGCTAAGCTATGAATCTTACTTGGTACATGGCACGCATATGTACCTTCAACCAACTACCCCTCCCTATATATGTTAATTTCACATTTTTACATATCAAATTGGGGGAGCCAAAATCATTCATCAACTCCCCACTTTTACTATTCATGGTCGTTGCCATATACCCGGCCATGTTGGCTGTTGTCACATGCCCATTTAATCCCCTAAAATTTTCATGGGACGTGACCGACAATGATTGTGGTTCAGTGAATCAACTTCACCCAAAATCATTCAGGCTTGCATACTTGCATCAAAGTACGCATCTTCCTTCACTCATAAGGCATTGCACAATGGAATTCTTTTCTTCTTTCTCTCTAACTCTTCATGCCCCCATAAGCATAAGAGGATATGCCATGCATCAAACCAATTGACCAACTCGCACAAATCATCAACATAATGAACACAAAGGATAGTGCAACAAACCCATTTTATTGCACTAAAGGAAGATTACAAAACTCGCCCAACTCATGGACCAAAACAGGCCATTCGCCCTCTTGGTCAATGCCTAAAACTCTCTCTACATTAGTGGTTCTTCTCTCAAACGTACAACACTAAACTTATTGATCCCTAAGCTATTTATAAAAGCTAATGATCAGGCCAAACTTCTGTGCAACCTCTTGCACAAGCCTTGGACAGCCAAGTGTCCAAGTAGTTTCCATAACCGCCACTTTCAGCTGCCACCTTTTGAGTTGTCACGCCAACAGGTGCCACACTTGTTCTTGGTGGTTATGAATACTGTAATATGGTTACAACAAAATTTATAACCGTTCCATCTTGTATCACTTCATTGGCATGCTCGCAAAGCCATGCGCCAACTCCTAACCGTCACTTGAGCCGTATTGCACACTTGTTGTGCCATACTGGATTCTGTCTTGCACCAACATTTATCTCTCTTGGCCCTGCATGGTGATTATAAATTTTTCGTGGTTTTGTAGTAGTGAGGTTCAAACTCTCGGATTTGTGAAGGATAATTTTTTTAGACTTAATAAAAAAAAAGTATATACAATAAAATATTAACAATGGTGAGAGTTACTGGGGCTTAGGATTCGGCCAAATTCATTTCTTAAATGGTTCAGAAATTAATTCTAGGCAATTATAATTCAAAACAAAATGAATATTAACTCTATTCTTTGCCAAAGTAGATTTTATAAAATATTACTTGTATTTCTTAAGCATGGCATATAAAAAATCCCTAGGACTATGCATAAACCATCAAATGAAATCACAAATAATTAATTAAAATCTTAATTCAATTAAAATTGGTGCAAAAAGTAAATATAGAATTAAATAAAATCAACACATAGATGAATTAAGGCTTCCTCCATCGCCCCAGTGTTGGGGTTTAGGTCCTCATATTAATCAGAATCTCAAAATACATGTATAAAGCTCAAAAGTTGATTAAAGGGAGTAAAATAATTGAGCAGAAAAATTGCAACAGAAATAACTGTTGCAAAGGCGCTGTTCAACTGTTACAACAAGAACGATAAAATGTTATGTTGTTGCAAGACCCAAACTACGAACCACACTACGACCCACTACTCTGCGTCGTAAACACTGCTGGAGAACGACTGTCTATGCAAATCCGTTCTTCGTGTTCTTGGCCTTCATCAATGGCAGCAGCAGCAGAAACTCAACTCGTGATTTCTGCTTCCTGCGCTCTCATCTCTTCTCCCAACTCTCGACAGCCCCTCTACTCGACCAAGAGAACCTTTATATACTCACATGCATCATCAAATCCCCCGCAATAACTCGTGAAAATCCTTCTTTACTCGGAATATTTTTTTCTTATTTCGGAGAATAATTTCCAAAAATAACTTCTTCACGCTCCAAATCTCTTCCAACACGCTCCAAATCATGTTGTAATCACCCAGAGTGTTTCTGGAGCCATCAAACTCGATTGAAACACGTCCATAACTCTCCAAAACTCGTGTTTTTCTCCTCCCTGTACGTGTGTCTCTGTTTTGAGTTCGTGGCTTCCCTATCCAATTCTAGCCAAATTCGATCGGACCCGACACCCAAAATATCTTCCTTAGGCTTAATCACATCTTCCTGCCAAGTCTCAGCCATTTAATCTCCCTATAACACGTTAAAAAATTCGATCAAACTTCTGCCAGTTCTCATGCATGTTTTCCCGCCAAAATTCATTTTTTGAAATGAAGAAGATGGTGTCCTCCTATCCAAATTGGGGGTGCGAATAGCAATTGGGGTGGAAATAGTAATTTTTCTGGATTCCTCCGGCACATTTCTGGGACGCTTCCGGTGCATTTCTGGGGTGCTTTAGTAATTTTCTCTGGGGTGTAAAACACTGCTTTTTGAGCCCATTTCGCCGCAAGGGGTTATTTCTCTAAAACTTCCTACAAAGACATAAAATAACACAATAAGTACAAAAACGGGAACTAACAGTATATACAAATGAGATATATTAGACACATAAATGCGTCTACCACATGGTTGTCATTCCAAACTCATGCATGGACAATACTTATGTTTCAAACATCGAGGCCAGCTCCTTAAGCTCACTCTAGTTACTCATGCGTCATATATGCTTCACTTCGCCAATTAGCTTGACAACAGCAATGCAACTCCTGCATTACCAACTTGTTTGCATTGTTCAAGCTTTGGCCAGCCCTGAAACAATGCATAGACAAATACTTAGTCTATTCTACATGCTTGCTTCGTTCTTGAGTTTGTGCCAACTCAATTCCACGGACATGCCAACATGCCGCATGCCAATATGCCGACTCGCATGTTGCATGTTGCATCTTGCAACTTGCAACTTTGGCTTTGTCTTGCCTTATACTTAATGAAGCTTCATTGTGTCGGCCAATAGGTTCATTACTTATCCAAATGCATTTACAATGTAGTGCCACCCTTGCACTTCATTGTGTCGGCCAATAGGTTCATTACTCCATGCGGGGTTATGCTATTCTTAACACTTGACAGTCTACGCAGTGTCGCGCCATCCTGGATGCATACTGACCTGGCCTGCAACTTTGTAACGCGTAATTATTATGCGCCACTTGCATCTCTGTTATAGACCTCCCCCACCCAATCAGTTCAACGTCCTTGTTGAACGCAACCAAGTATACTCAATATACTTGTTCTCCGGCCTTGTACGCTTCTGAGCCCTTCTCAGTAATCAACAAACTTTGCTTGGCCTTTAACCTTTCCAAAGCTTTTATGCCTAGTACCAAATTCCATCACTTAGCTTACTGCCTTGCCATTGATCCTACTGACTTGCACTGTTGTTGTCACGTTGGACTATGCTCCAACTCCCACTACAATCGCATATCAATACCCAATTGCTTTTGTGATCTATCGCGCCATGTATTTTCAGAACTCTTTCTGAAATATCGACAATACTAATCTTTTGGCTAACCCTAAACCAATGGTCCTCATTTGATTGCATCAGCATCACAACTCTTTTCTCCAAGCCATTCCGTGCCTAAGTGTACATGCCAAACAACCAACATATCACCATAATATGCATAACTTAGCTTACTGTCTTCAATTCCGACTGACATTGCACTCTTGCAATTCAACAGGCCTTACTGTAGACTAAGTGTTCTTCAATATTTTTGCAACACTCTTGTGCAAACTTGACTGAAATGCATGACATTAGCCATGACTTAGCAAACCTGGGTTTTTACGGTTATCTCACTAGACTAGGTTTCTCTTCACGCGCCTTTGAAACCATCACTCTAAGCATCACTTGCTCTTTCAAACTGCTACACTTTAATGTGGCGGAAAAACAACACCATGTTCTTCCTTACAATGAGTTACTCTTAACTCATATACTCGATGGACTTACATCTTCATTCTTGCTGTGTTACTCCATACATTCGCTTCCAAATGCCTTCACACTTACACATAACTCTCAACAGCAAACTCGACTATTCCACAAACTCTTCTATTTGCTTCTTTCACTTTCAGCGTCTTCTATTGCATATTTTGGCTTAATATGCTATGTAGCATCTTCCACGCGAACTAGATTTACTTTGAACGAAAGAGGCAATATCTTTCACTTCAAATACTCTCATTCACTACTACCTTACATAGAGAGACTTCATTCCAACACCAAGGTCCACTACACCCAACTGAAAGTATACTCAAACTTCAACAAATACTTGCACCAACTGATTGCAACTTGTAAGACCTAACAAGTCTTGCAATACTGACTTAATCTTCGCTTCTAAGCAACAAAGGAAGCGAGACAGCACCTACTGTCCCCAATGTAGCAATTCACTTTCTTCCAACTATCAACGTTCGTATGCCACTTCCATAACGAAGCACACTATAATTGACACTTAGTTGAATACTCCTTTTAGAATGATGCTATCATTTTGCTTTAGCTTTCATGAAGATTTCTTCATAAATGACCTCATGCCATCTTTATGCATCACCACTACTTTGTCCTTTTTTTCCATGCATCTAAAATTCGGTTTAACTTGCATTTCCAGGCACCTCATGCGTCCGAGCCATGCCCAAATCTCATTTGGCGCATGCTAGTGTCGCATATCTACCATGCTAATTCACACCCAAATTCTTGACACAAATTTTTGCACCTTTCCATAACTGGAACAGACTTAACTTGGTGATTCTGAGCATCACCATATAGCTCAGCAAAGTTATATCACTCAATGACTTCCGAGGATAAACACTTTGGATAGTTGCAAACAAGAGGCGTCACTGCCTACGTTCCATGAAGGAAGAATGCCACATTCTTCTTCAAACTTGGAACTCATTTTTACTGTCCATGCACAAATGGCAACTCTTGTCTTTCCCCTTCTCCAAAACCAGATTTGTAGCAATACTGATTTGTAGTTGACAAGAACATTTGCTTGTGGTTATGATCAAATGCAGGTCTTTGGACACCCTTGTCCAAGCATACTAATCCCACTCATAAACCAGGTGCAAACACACTCCTTGTGTGCATCTAGCATCAACGAAGAACTCTTTGCAAACACAAGACCGTGGTGTATCGGTTTTCTCCTAACTTGTGCTTATTTCTTCAGCCTTTCCATAAGCTTTATGCTAGATAAGAATTGGACTTCAATTCTTCTTTTATGGCATCACATTGCCACTAAAATGCTGTTTCGCAACCAGACTTTTCATTACCACCAAGGTACATCCATTCGAGAGAGATAACTATAATCTTCCATCAAATGGCTACGATGAAAACACCTTCAATCTATCACATAAACATGTTCCCCATCTTCTTCGACACTGCAAAGGCCATCATCATCTTTGCATTCAGGAATTTTCGTAAAATTCCTATTACTTCTTGTAATGTACTGGCTACTGATAACACTACGAAAGAATGAATTCCAAATGCATAATCATCGCATACTTGTGAGAAACATGGACTTTAACACCTGACTTGCACCATAGAAGTCAGCATACTCCTTAGTTTTGTCATGCCATCACTTGAAAATACGATTTTCAATGAATCTTGCGGGTTCGTCTAACACTTTGGGATGGAATTTTGACACATTTGTCATAAACTTTCATGGCATGCTGCTACATCAAGCTTCAAAGTTCATTCCAATTGATTTTTCCACACAAGACCAACTTCTTCTAGTCTTCATACTAGTGAAACCCAAACAATTCTTCACTGAATTTGACAAACAAATGACATTAACTTGAGTAAAAGAGAGAAAATTCAGCAAACTGTGTCCCCTAACACAGCTCTGATACCGGCTGTCACATGCCCATTTAATCGCCTAAAATTTTCATGGGACATGACCGGAAATGATTATGGTTCAGTGAATCAACTTCACCCAAAATCATTCAGCCTTGCATACTTGCATCAAAGTATGCATCTGCCTTCACTCATAAGGCATTGTACAACGGAAGTCTTTTCTTCTTTCTCTCTAACTATTCATACCCCAATAAGCATAAGAGGTTTTTCCATGCATCAAACCAATTGAACAACTCATACAAATCAGCAACATAATGAATACAAAGGATACTGCAACAAACCCATTTTATTACACTAAAGGAAGATTACAAAACTCGTCCAACTCATGGACCAAAACATGCCATTCACCCTCTTGGTGAATGCCTAAAACTCTCTCTACACTAGTGGTTATTATCTCAAATGAACAACACTAAACCTATTGATACCTAATCTATTTATACAAGCTAATGATCAGGATAAACTTTTGTGCAACCTCTTGCACAAGCCTTGGACACCCAAGTGTCCAAGTAGTTTCCATAACCGCCACTTTCAACTGCCACCTTATGAGTTGTCACACCAACAGGTGCCACACTTGTTCTTGGTGGTTATGAATACTCTAATATGGTTATAAACACACTTTATAACCGTTCCATATTGTCTCACTTCATTGGCATGCTCGAAAATCCATACACCAACTCCTAACCGTCACTTGAGCCGTATTTCACACTTGTTGTGCCATACTGGATTCTGTCTTGCACCGACGTTCAGCTCTCTTGTCCCTGCATTTTTATCATTCCAAACTCATGCACGAACAATCCTTATGCTTAAAACATCGAGGCCAGCTCCTTAAGCTCACTCTAGTTACTCAGGCGTCATATATGCTTCATTTCTCCAAGTACCTTGACAACAGCAATGCAACTCTTGCATTACTAACTTGTTTTCTTTTTTCAGTCTTTGTCCAGCCTTGAACTAATGCATAGACTAATCCTTAGTCTATTCTACCTGCTTGAATCGTCCTTGAGTTTGGGCCAACTCAATTCCACGGACATGCCAATATGCCGCATGCCAAAATGCTAACTCGGACATTGCATGTTGCATCTTGCAACTTTGGATTTGTCTTTCCTTCTACTTAATGAAGCTTCATTGTGTCGGGAAATTGCTTCATTACTTAGACAAATGCATTTACAATGTAGTGCCACCCTTGCACTTCATTGGCCATGCGGGGTTATGCTATTCTTAACACTTGACAGTCTACGCAGTGTCGCGCCATCCTGGATGCACACTGACTTGGACTGCAACTCTGTAACGCGTAATCATTATACGCCACTTGCATCCCTGTTATAGCTGTCTACTTCCATCCGATGTCCAGCCATGTTGGCAGTCCGCTGCTAGTCTGATGTCCAGCCATGTTGGATGTCTGTTACCAGCCCGATGTGCAGCCATGTTGGCTGTCAGCTGCCAGTCCAATGTCCAGCCATGTTGGATTTCCGCTACCAATTCGATATGCATCCATGTTGGCTGAACATTGTCAACGTATTAGCCAAGGGACAGTGTTCCTTTTCCTACGCAACGAAAGCTTTGAATGAAGCTTCATCTCAGGCCATGGCGCATCTTTTAGCACGCGCCATGCTAAAAACACAAGGTGTTACATTATTCACCCCTTTAAAGAATTTCGTCCCTGAAATTCAAAACAAAGACTATTCTGGACAATCTCATCGGTTTGGATTTCCTGAGCAAAAGTCTCATACCAAATGCTCTGAAATCATGGGTTTCTTCAAGTTATCGTGAACAAAAATTTAGACCTTCTGAGCAACCCTACCATATCTCTTGTCCAGGAATCCAAAAGTGTCCACAACAATACCAAGAATCGCAATTGGCGAGTTCCAAGAGGATATCTCGACCAGGTATCCTAGATGGCATCACATACTATCACCCAGGATTCCCTAAGGTTCACAAGTTGAAAGGTGTCATCAAAATTAAAGGTTTTTAGCACAATACTGTGTGGAACAGTTTCCAGTTGTCCATCGTCCCTGACGGTCATCCAGGTTGCCACTTGAAAGTGGGATGCTAGCCGGGCCTGACAACGCACACCCTTGGCCAGTGCCATCGTGTGGGGATGATCAGTCCCATTGTCTACCCATCGTTCCAGACGGTCTTCCGGATATCCACTCATAAGTGGGGTGCCACTTAGGCCAGGAAAACTCACAGTACTTAAACAAGATCAACTCGATTTGCAAAGTAACTGGCATAGCAGTTACAAATTCCTTTCCGCGCAAAAGTTGGCCTACTCTCCAACTTTAAGTTTCCATTAAGGAAAATACTCGTGGACAAGTCCACTCCGCACAGTCCCTAGAGTTTTCTCGGAACTTGCTCTGATACCAACTGTGACGGACCGTAAAATTATGCCTTTGCCGCATGGCCCCGCAGGCCGTAACTTCCCCGATGCGCCATGATGAAGCTACGATCCAGACCTCAAAGCTAGGAAAATGCACGTCCATTCGTCTTCGCATGCATGCTCGTGGATCATTATGCAGCTAAATTAGCTTCCACACATTTCCAAGTTACACTCGTTCCCCGCAAAGGGTTCATTAAGAAAATAAAGACTTTCTTTAAACGGATAAAACGGCGTTTTGAGGACCTAAACGATGGAATTTGGCTAAATTCTGGTGACCATGTGGATTTATAGATCCACATGTCTTGATCTTTGTTCCGTTTCCCATCAAAATGGACTCCCCTTGAGCTAAATTATGACACTCGGGTTTTTAGCCTCCAGATAGACTATAGTTTGATCATTTGCATCAACTTATCTTACTCTTTGTAGCTTGATAGGAAGTATGAGCATCCACTTGCTGGCATGCAACTAAGTCTCATCAAGCTTCGCACAATCATCTCTTGCATCGAGATACCGAGATTAGATGATATGAGAGGCCAGAATGTCGCAATCATATCACAATTAGATGATATGAGCGGCAAAGTGTTGGACCGGCAATGCTGCAACTCATTACGGCTGCCTACGTACCCTTTTGTACTCTAAAGGGATCAAGCACAGACCGTAGTTCATCACCGAAAGGACAGAAGCTTAAGCCAACTCGTTTGCATGGCGTGGCCAAGCAATAATGGTAATTACCTAGTCCGTATAGGCCGTTCCGTCAAAATGCATCCTAGTGTTGAATACTTGGTCTGCGGCATGGCATAGTGATGCCCATGTGTTAGAGAATAGGTCGGTCGACCTCGCATGTGTTGTTATCTCAAGCATGTTTGTCAATGTTAGTGATCAAAACTATGAGTCTTGATTTCTAGCCTACATAGCTAAGTCTCGGACTAGGATAGAAAAGTGTAGTTGAGCTCAAGGACTTCATGGAGATTCATCATACAACGAAGAAGATCTATATAAGGAACCGTGGAACTTCATCAACAAAAAGGTATGTGGAGACTCGAACTTATCTATCACTCAAAAGTCTATCTCTTCTATCTCCTACTTCTTATGAGATAAAAGTCGTATGCTATATAGACTAGATCATACACATATGATATTTTGAGCCGAGTATATCTCGCCTATCTATATCTCGAAATCATGTCTTGGTAAAGCGTTTCGCTTTGGTCAAGTTTATCTTCACCTAGTGACGAAAGTCATGAAAAGTTTCAATTACTTTGAGAATTGCTCTGACGCGAAACGGTATGTGTATAACGACTATATAACGTCCTCTGAGAATGTCTCAATGATTGGAATGAAAGTTTAGATTACATAACCATGTATTCCTTAATACGAAGTTTTCAAACTTTGTTGATTGAGAGAAACCTGAGGAATTGTCTTTTCCAAGTCCGCGAACTGACGGAAGTTCTCGTGCCGAGAATTTCTGCTGGGATTTTCCAAAAAATCGTTTGCGTGTAAGTCCGCGAACTGCCAAAAGTGTCTTTGCCGAGATTTTCTGCTGAGTTTGGAAAACTCCACCGGTTGTCTTAAGTCCGCGAACTTGTTTGTGAGCTTAAGTGGTTATGATCTAAAGATGTGCTCTGAAAATGAAACTTAAATTACTAAGGAATATTTTATGCAAACCGTGGCTATAAAGTTCATGAGCCGATTCAATCGAATCGAATCATATTTGTTTCAATTGTGTGTTGTGTAGTTACATGATCTCATAGTAATTGAACAACTCTCTAATTAGTTCATTTGAGTCAATTGAACTAGTTATGGTGAAAAAGAACAAGGTTAATATGAAATGCTCATATGGTTAACCTTTTGGGTTACTATGTTGAACCAACATACACATACACGTTTGGGCATGGTTTTCACAAACCCAGTAAACGTCTACCCAAGTGTGACAATCTAAGTTTTCGATCTAACGGTTGAGAAATATTAGCTTGAATCTAAATCAGGTTTTCATCTAACGGTGAATATGGATTGCTTTGTAACTAAGGCAAAACCCTGATTTGAAGGCTATATAAAGAAGACATCTATCATTGTGCAAAACTAATACCCACACGTCTTTTTGATACTAGTGCGCTTGCTAGAGTCGATTCTCCTTTAACCTTTGGTTTTCTTCTCTAAAACCAGGTTAACGACTTAAAGACTTCATTGGGATTGTGAAGCCAGACCGATACTACTTTTATCGTAGTTGTGTGATCTGATTTTGCATCTTCTATCGTACGAGTACAATCTATTAATTGTATTGAGATCGTGAGAGTTCACCGATAGGCAAGATAAAGTAGTCACAAACATCTTCGTCTCACTATTTGTGATTCCTCGACAAACCGCCTGTGTAGTCAGGAAGGATCGTAGAGAGGTGATTGATTAATCTAGGCTGTTCTTCGGGAATATAAGACCGGATTATCAATTGGTTCCTGTTCACCTTGATTTCATATCTTAAGACGGAACAAAACCTAGGATTTATCTGTGGGATACATATTTATCCTTTGATGGACTTTTCTGTGTGAGACAGATTTGTTTATTATCAAGTCTGCGATTTTGGGTTACAGCAACTCTTGGTTGTGGATGAGATCAGCTAAGGGAATCAAGTGCGCAATATCCTGCTGGGATCAGAGGCGTAGGAGTACAATTGTACCTTGGATCGATGAGAGACTAGTTGGGGTTCAACTATAGTCCAATCTGAAGTTAGCGTATAGTAGGCTAGTGTCTGTAGCGGCTTAATACAGTGTGTATTCAATCTGGACTAGGTCCCAAGATTTTTCTGCATTTGCGGTTTCCTCGTTAACAAAACTTCTTGTGTCTGTGTTATTTTTTTCCGCATTATATTTTATATAATTGAAATAATACAGGTTGTGTGTTAAGATCATCAATTGGAAATCCAACCTTTGGTTGTTGATTGATATTGATTGATCCTTGGATATTGGTCTTTGGTACCGTCCAAGTTATTCCTTGTGTTTGATTAAAGACTCGCTATTTTTTTAGCTTGAGTAAATCAAAACAAGTGAGAGATATTGACTCCTTGAGATACTTTAATCTAGATTGAGTTTGACTATCTAGTTGATTCTCTAGCAAAGTATTTCGAAGTTAATCCATACAGATTGCTAAGCGAAATATTGTGTGGTGGTGTTAGACCCCCACTTTTTCAATTGGTATCAGAGCAGGCAAACACGTTAAAGACCTTATAAGTCTGTGGTTGTAGCGATCTGACTCTATGGACAGTAGTGCTATCTCAATAAATGCACCACCAGATCCAGGGATTTCATAATTCTCTTCCATGACTGATTTAATAAAATTTGTAGAAGAAATTCTATCTAAACCTCCACTAGGTTTAAAATACCTTGAAGTTTTTCAGGTATTGAAAAGAAGCTTGAGAGCTTATCTCTTGATGTTGAGTTATACCTCCATAAAGAGCAAGAATATCTTGACATGCTAAATAAAGTTATGATGAATAATATTCATGTTGAGGTTGATATTGATTTACTAATCAGTGAGAGCAATTCTTCTCCTCTGCATAATCCAATTAGTTGTGATAAACTAAACGAATTACAAGAGGAGTTTAAATCTCAGTCATCTGAGTGTATCACCTCAAAGCATGAATTGATTTGTTCCTCAATTCATGATACTTCCTATCAAGATAGTAGTATTGTCTTCTTTTATGAAAAATCTAGGACGTCTCTTTTTACCAAAAGAGTTTCCCTTCGCAGTACTAAAAACTATCTGCAGAAACTGTTTTTTATAAGTTGGAAAACAAGAAATCAGAAACACAAATCTTTTTGGGTTCTCTTGAAGTTTTTTGATAGACTTATAAAAACAGTTCCTTGGGTGTTTCTCAACACTACAAGATTTAAGAGTTGTTGGAAAGAAACTCTTTCTTGGTGTCATGGTGAGCAATACATTGTTCACCTCAACACAACTTGTTTGTGTTGAAAGTGCATCCTCACCAAGAAATGCCCTGCTATGTATACGGTGAGGGAAGCACGAGAATTGGGGCACACATATTATGTTTGGCAAGGCTGTAGAATTCGATCGGATTATTCTAAAAATGTATGTCTATAAACTTGAGCAAGTTTTATGTTTTTATTACTTGTTTGAGTACTTACAATGATTCATGTACCTTGATTATCGTTCATTTCTACCTAACTTGATCTGTGTTTAAGGTTGTTAAATGTTTAGGTTTGAAAACATTAGTTAGGGATGTTTGGACTTCATGGTACACTTACCAAGAATGCATAACATCACTTAAAACCAAAATCCAGGGGTTTAAGTTCGCAAACCCCGTCTGCAAACTGCTCCAGGATACAAAAATTCGTTTGCAAAACCGTATGCATACTTGACGTCGATATTCGGTAAACTTGTTTAGGCCGTAACGTCTTCGTCCGAAGTCGGATTGACCTCATTCGTTTTGCAGTATCTTCCTCTTTGAATTCTCTTCAAAATGGAGATGAGAAACCTTGAATTTGGATGAGTTAAGATTGGTATTTATCCTGACTTTTGTTTTTGATTATTTTCCTCCATTTCGTTGCACTTGTTCCACTTCTCTTGATCTTCGGCACTTGGATTCCTGGAGTACTACTCTTTTAAGATAATTTGTATATTTTAAAAGAATGTTGTTGGTGAATAACAAAGAAGGAAGTTCAAGAATGGAAAGTAGTACGTAGTGCTATGGAATTCTTGAATGTTCATTATCGTCCTATGAGAATTGTGGTGCATGGTCGTTATTGACTTTGTATGTTCTTCTTTGCTAAGAAAATCTTTTTATACGCCTTTGGTAGCTATTCTTGGTGTAAATCCGGGCGAAAAAGATTGATTCTACCCTCTAAGGACAAATCATCTTATATGTGCATTACGAGTTTGTCTTGATGACTAGGAAACTTCTTATGAGAATATATTCTTGTTTTTAAGAAGGATTACTAGAGTTTGGAATAGCCATTATTGTGACTACACATAATTATTTTTGTTTTCATCTTCTTATGTTATTTTTTAGGTTTATTAGTTTTTAAATTCTAAAAATATTTGGAGGATGATATTATTGCAGTATTAATCTGTTTTGAAGTATTGCAATATTTTATAGGATATGTATTGTTTGTGTGCGTGAACTTGAAGGTCCCATATTGTGTCAAAAGTAAAGTCGTTCATAAATTGATATTCGTATTGATGAAAGGACGAATGGACTTTTGACAAATACAAAAGTTATGCCTATGCAGTCATGTATTTGATGGAAAATAGAATGAAATCTTTTGTTTGACAAGGATAAAGTCTATTATGTCGTTAAGCAAATAGTGATGGAAAATAGAATAGATCCTTGTATGTTATCCACGGTATTGATCTTCATTGATCCATTTTGTTATGTTTTACCGTGAAGGCTCCATTGTGTATCTTATGTTGAGCACCTTACAACTATGTCGATTAATATTGGCCTTGTTGGTTGTTCCATGAGATGTTATATGTTGAGCATTCTTGAACTAAATTAATCATCTTGATTGGTTATTTAGTTATTTGCTCTGAAAGTCTTCTTTTGTCGAGCAAAATCTTTTCACAATTAAATTGATTGCTTCGGTGATTAGTTTGGTTGTTTGTATTCCAATTAGATTAATTATGGGTTCTCTTGTAATTAGTCTAGTTGAGTTTTCATATATTCCAAAATTTCTTGTGTTGAATATATGAACGGCTATACAAATCATGTTCTATTGGTTAATATAGTCGTATATTCCGTAAGGTTTTTCCTTATGTTGAGTATGTGAACAATTAAGTTAGTCATCTCCGTATGATTACTTTAGTCGTAGCTCCGTAAGTTTACTTATGTTGATCACTTTCAATTAAATTGATCACTTTTGTGGTTTGATTTAGTTGCGTATTCCAATTAAATTAATCATGGGTTTTATTGTGATTAATTTGGTTGAGTTTTGGATATAGAAAATCATTTCTATGGTTTTTGGTGTCCAATTAAAAAATCTTTTTTTTTTCTTTCGAAATTAAGGTCGCACTTGTTGTTCTTTCGGGAATGACATCAAATGGGGGAGAGTTCTTTTGAACTTGTGCTTAATGGTAATATCTTGCGGGGTGTGCGGTTGTGGAATTTTATAGGGGTTATCTTGTATCTTAAAACTCCTTGATGAATGCATTTAGCTTCAGCTTTATGATTGCATCTAAATTAAGTTGGCATGTATTTTTCTTTTAGTCTATGAAATGTCTCTTGTGGAAATTTCATTATGATCGCGTTCATGTACCTTTGCCAATTTCATTGACAAAAAGGGGGAGAAATATTGTAGTTCACACTATAAATACATATGGTTTTCGGATCATTGTGTAAGGGGGAGTGGTTTCCATAATCGAGATGGAGTATTGACTAAGGGGGAATGATACATATCACCGTAGTATTATTGTTAAAGTCGTGATACAATTGAACTTTGATGTTACATAATAATACTATGCAACTGTATAATGATGATCAAGAATCTCGATTTCTCTCATTGTTATAGCTACGGATCTTCAATAACAGTGATGCTAAACTTACAACCTTTGGGATCATTGGAGTACTTGGAAGGACGAAGATTTCAGGGAACGTTGAAGATTATACTACGGAATAGGAGCCACAAAAGTTTATCTTTTTTTGTATTCCATATGTATTAATAGTTTTGTCACTAAAATTGACAAAGGGGGAGATTGTTAAAGCATTGATCGGTCGACCTCGCATGCGTTGCTATCTCAAGCATGTTTGTCAATGTTAGTGATCAAAACTATGAGTCTTGATTTCTAACCTACATAGCTAAGTCTCGGACTAGGATAGAAAAGTGTAGTTAAGCTCAAGGACTTCATGGTGATCCATCATACAACGACGAAGATCTACTCAAGGAACCGTGGAACTTCATCAACAAAAAGGTATGTGGAGACTTGAACTTATCTATCACTCAAAAGTCTATCTCTTCTATCTCCTACTTCTTATGAGACAAAAGTCGTATGCTATATTGACTGGATCATACACATTTGATATTTCGAGCCGAGTATATCTCGCCCATCTATATCTCGAAATCATGTGTTGGTAAAGCGTTTCGCTTTGATCAAGTTTATCTTCACCTAGTGACGAAAGTCATGAAAAGTTTCAATTACTTTGAGAACTTCTTTGACGCGAAATGATATGTGAATAACGGCTATAGAACGTCCTCTGAGAATGTCTCAATGATTGGAATGAGAGTTTAGATTACATAACCATGTATTCCTTAATCCGAAGTTTTCGAACTTTGTTGATTGAGAGAAACCGGAGGAATTGGCTTTGCCAAGTCCGCGAACCCAGTCCGCGAACTCAGTCCGCGAACTGACGGAAGTTCTGCTGGGATTTTCCAAAAACTCGTTTGCGTGTAAGTCCGCGAACCTAGTCCGCGAACTGGCCAAAATCTCTTTGCCGAGATTTTCTGCTGAGTTTGGAAAACTCCACATGTTGTCTTAAGTCCGCGAACTTGTTTGTGAGCTTAAGTGGTTATGATCTAAAGATTTGCTCTGAACATGAAACTTAAATTACTAAGGAATGCTTTATGCAAACCATGGCTATAAAGTTCATGAGACGATTCAATCGAATCGAGTCATCTTTGTTTCAGTTGTGTCTTGTGTAGTTACATAAGATCTCATAGCAATTGAACCAATCTCTAACTAGTTCATTTGAGTCAATTGAACTAGTTATGGGGAAGAAGAACAAGGTTAATATGAAATGCTCATATGGTTGACCTTTTGGGTTACTATGTTGAACCAACATACACGTACACGTTTGGGCATGGTTTTCACAAACCCAGTAAACGTCTACCCAAGTGTGTGTGACAAGATAAGTTTTTTATCTAACGGTTGAGAAATATAACTTGAATCTAAATCAGGTTTTCATCTAACGGTGAATATGGATTGCTTTGTAACTAAGGCAAAACCTTGATTCTAATGCTATATAAAGGAGACATCTAGCATTGTGCAAAACTAATCCCTACACGTCTGTGTGACACTAGTGCGCTCATAAGAGTCGATTCTCCTTGTAGATGGGGAAAAAAGATTTGCTGGTTTTTAAGGAATTGAGGAGACGACCGTACGGAGGAGCCTCCTCGAACCGAGTGAAATTTTAAAGCTCACACAGATGCACCGCTGCAAAGGGGGTGCTTTAGATAGATAAATTTGTAGTACTCCGGCCTAAATCAAGACAATGACCGTTCCAGAGTAAATTCAGTCACAAGAGAGGATGGGTTGATCTGTAGGAGGGAAGTTGAGAAATATGTGGAATCAATGGTAATCAAAGATTGTGGGTGTGTGAATTTTGAATATGATAAGCTCTGAATGATTGAAATTGCTCAATTGAGAGTAGTTGCTCAATTGATGAGTTGATGATCTCGTGTTGTCAGTTTGACGTGAGATTGATGATACTGATGATGATGATCCTTCAATCATGATTCAGAGACTTATTTATATTGCTGTAATTTTAGACACCATCACCCCATGAAGTGTGACAGTTGATGGAATCAAAGAGTGGGGAAGTGGAGATCGTGTTTGAAACCAGTTGCTCAACGTGTGGAGACTTGGTCGATTTTCCACCCACTACCTCGTGAATTCCTTCAACTAATTGCATTACTTGCTCATATTCCATCGTGTGTTTGAACACACGTGCCGCAGACCGCCAGAACAAAACCCTAAGTGATATCCCCCTAAAGTGACACGATTGACGTCTCGTGGTATGTTAGTCAATTGTTGAATTCGTGGTTTGATGGGACGATGAGTCCATGTAGTTGATGAGTTGAACATGAAATGTTCTGAGACTCATGAGTTGATCATGTCATGAGACAGAGGTATGGTTCTTACGATGAAGTGAGCAAGTATTGCTCATTCGATGGGTCGTTGAGTATTGATTGTTGAACCAATATTCCTTGGTTGGAGCAAATATTTATCATCTGAGCAAGTGTTGTTCATGTGATGAATTGTTGAATATTTGATCGTCTGAGCATGTGTTGCTCATCTGATGGATTATTGGCAGCGTACCAAAAATATTAATTAGAATACTGGTCGTTGAACCGAGCATAATTAATAAAATTAATTACCATGAGGTCGTCGTAAAATTATTAAGGTTGGAATCTGGAATGATGATCCTTGGATTCAGAAACCCTAATTTGATCAATTGATGATCAATTCATGGTTCGTCAGAATTTTAACCATGGGACGAAGGAGAGAGCGACTACAGGGGACCGTAGATCAACCATGTAGTGTCCATATGCTCACGTGAGCAAATACAAAGAACTCCTGAAGAGTTGACGATTTGTTGGTGAAAGAATGATCAAATGCCGGTTTAATCATTTATTCGAAAATGCTCGTCTGAGCGAAAAAACCTAATTAATTATGAAGAGGTGAGGGACCAACCAAGGGGTCATGAAACTGGCCTTGGGTGGTCACGGGATAGAATGACGATCACTTCATGAAAATCCAAAGTGTTTGGAAGAGTCTTGGACCTAATACGTGCAATTGTGCAAATTAGGTCAAAACTGTGAAAATTGATGGGACCGGCTTCTGTAAGCCAAAGATCCAATCTTGGTTGATCAAGATAGCGTGCTCTTGTCCCCAAGGCGTCTGCATCTCAGTCCTGAGAATTTTGATATTTTCTGGCGTCCAATCGAGCATCCATTCGAGAAAATATGCCAAAATTAGGGTTTCGACGAAACTGAGAAAATCACCATGAGATGATGAAAAATAATTATAAAATAAAGAATGAGAGGCGTGGGATTGCCGTGGTCAAGGGATGGTCGGCCAGTCATGACCACGGTCTCGTGGTGCCTTTTCCTTAATTTTATAATATTTTGATGATTTTATGAAAAATTCATGAATTTTGAGAAATTTGATGAATTTTGAGAGTTTCCATGAATTGAAGGAGTTTTCATGAGTTCAAGGAAGCAAAAAATATTAAAATAATAAAAATAAGGGAGTGTGGGACCGTGGAAGGCATGGTCAGCCGGCTAGGACCCGGTCCCACGAGTTTTCCTAATTTTATAATATTTTGATGATTTTATGAAAAATTCATGAATTTTGAGAAATTTAATGAATTTAGGGAGTTTCCATGAACTGAAGGAGTTTTCATGAGTTCAAGGAAGCAAAATAAATATTAAAATAATAAAAATAAGGGCTTGTGGGATCGTGGAAGGCATGGCCGGCCGGCTAGGGAATTTTTTATGTATTTTTGATGATTTGAGGGAATTTTTCCTAATTTGAGAGAAATACCATGAAATCAAAGAATTTGATGAATTCAAGGAAAACTAATAATAAAATAATAAAACAAAAGGGCGTGTGGGACCGGCTAGGGCATGGCCGGACAACGACATATCTCATGCAAAAATACCCGGTCCCACAAGTTTTCATAATTTATGCTATTTTATTATTATTTGATGATTTGTGCAAATATACCATGAAATCAAGGAGTTTTTTCATGAAATTAGAGAAATAATAATAATAATAATAATAATAATAATAATAATAATAATAATAAGGAACCGTGGATGTGGGGCCGGTTGGGACCAAGGCATGGCCGGTTGGCCAATGGTCACACCTCACACTCCTTTCCTTAATTTTATATTATTTTCTATGGATTTATGGAAGTACCATGAAACCGAGGAGTTTCCTCGAGACGAAGGAGATTTGGTAAAACGAGAGGTTTTTCATCAAATCATGGAAAATAATAAAAATGCATTAAAAATATAAAACTGGCGTGGGATTGACCAAGACATGGTCGGTCGGTCTTGTGTCCGTGCTCCCAGCACCTTGGTCAATATTTTTAATTATTTATTATTTTCTTCTCTATTTTGCATAGGTTCATCGTTTCGTTGTATTTTTGAAATACTCGTTCGTGCGGTGACTGTTAGTGTATCATCGTTGAATACACCTTCACCATTTGAATCGGGGCTTACTTAGAGGTAGCTAAGACGCCCGGTTGTTGATTATTTATTACTAATTGTGGAATTCAGTGGAGAATAATTCACAAAATTGAGTAATAAGATGTTTATTATTAATTCATAGGATCAGCCGAGGATTCGACTACGAATTCAGAATAATAAAGTGAGCATTACCATTCCATGGGATCGTAGATTCGACCATAGAATCGGAGTAATTAAGTTTTATCTATTACCATTTATGAGACCAGTTGTGGATTCGATCATGAAATCGGAGTAATGAGATAATATAGTTATTGATATTCTATGAGATCAAGTCATGGATTCGATCATAGAATCAGAACAATTGTTATTGTCATTCCATGGGACCAGTCGTGGATTCGACCATGGAATAAGAGCGATTGCAATTAGGAATAATTAACTTTGTGGCTCTATACTAGCAGAGCAAGCTGTATATGAGCATTAATTATCCTGATACGAGCTTGTCGGTAAGTCATATCCTTTATATAGTCAGGGTAAACTTGTTGTTTGTTCCTGAAGACTTCATCGCTCTATACTAGCAGAGCAAGCTGTCCGGGAGCCGTCCATCTCGTGATGCTATATAGAAATAATCACTGAAAGTATTCAGTATTCATGATATATGCCGTTGTCCAGTCGTGAGACTGCATATCTACATGTACTCTGAGAGAAAGTACTCTCCGTTGAGAATTCGATGAGAGACCCTTGTCGAAAATTAGAGCTTTGTATAATTATGAATTTACGAATTTAGCCTTTCTCGAAAATCCACCATCTACATTAAGTCCCCTGCTTACTGAGGAAAGTTGTGTTCTTCAGTCAGCATTAAATGGTGATTTTCCAGCCATAAATAATAATACCAGTAATTGAACTTAGTCGTAAGCTGAGATGTTACTGAATTTAGAGAGCATGAGCAAACCACAAATTGATGAAGGCTTAAATGTCATGATTGGAGCATCGTTTGATGAGCATAAATTGGTGTTGAACCGCTGGTTTGGATGATGGGACCATGGTCGTTTAGGATTTGCGGGCCGAGCCCAATAAGGAAACCTTGTAAAATTCGGTTTTGGAAATAAAAATTATTATAAAAAGGAATTAATCCCTTCTTTTTTATTATTTTCCACGACCAGTAGCTCCCTTTACTTCATCACCTTCACGTCGCCAGGGAAAGAAGCAGAAAAAATTCGTCGGAGCACCTCCGTCTGACCGACGGCCGTAGCCACCGTCGGCCAACTTCCGGCCGGCGCCGACAGGTGCAAGAATTTTTTTTTTTTTTTTTTGTTTGCTGATGTTATGATTTTCATGAATTGTTCATGCTTGAGTTTATATATACATGTGTGTATATTAGTGTGAGCTTTATGAAAAAACCCTCGTTTTTGAAAACGTATGTTCGTTCGATCGTTAGTTTTGAAAACTAACTATAATCCCTGATTTAGGAGAGATTTTTTTTAATATGAACCTAGGTCCGGTGATAAAACTTAGTGTATGAGCTTTCATGTATACCAAGGTTTCATCATAAATGAAGTGAATTTTTCATGAAATCGGAATAATCCTTCGTTTTAAAGACAAATAACGATGACACGAAGGAAAATATGGATGATGAAATTGTGTCCAGTGATAAAAATTTTCTTATGAGCTTTCATGTAAATAAAAAACTTTATCATATGTATGAGATGTGAGCTTTCACAATATTTTTTGAAATAAACCTTCGTTTTAAAGACAAATAACGACGATACGAAGGATTTTTATATATATATATATATATATATATATATGTATATGCAGCCGTGACATATATTGTGAAAAATATGATGATATGTTTTATTTTCATGATTTTGTTTTCATTAAATAAAATCCTGGAGAGTTTATGTATGCAAGTTGCATTAATTGCCGCTTTTTTGAAAAACCAGAAACGTGGGTTTTGAGGAACCTTCGAAGATAGACAATATATTTATGATGAAATATTTTGTTGTTGTAAACTTCATACGTCAGTTGTGTGAATGTTCACATTATAAAAATTGTGTCGGTGATTTCATGAAAAATCAGTTTCGGAAATTAAATAAAGTTTTGTTTTTGCAGTTTTTGAAGAGACGAACAATTTTGAGGTGTTAACTCTAGTATTACTATCACCATTGTTAGTGGAAGTGTAAAAGGTAAGAGTTAAGAGTTTCCATTTTTTAATTGTATCTCCTTGATTCATATCTGGACGGCATACTGAAGTAGATTGTAGTGTGAACCTTTTCAACTACTTAGCAAAGATGTCCAATTCCCAAGCTGATGATGCCTCGAGGAAAGAGATGTGCGTTGATGATGGTATCTCCAGAGATGAGACATGCATGGATGAAACTTCCGTTGGGGGAGACGAAGACGAAATCCCTGGGATTAAGAATGTCCCGAACATAGATGATGCATTCTTTGAAAAAGATATCCCAAGAGCTGAGCAACATTTGAAATCCCCAGTGTATCGTCTTTTGATAAATCCCAGAACTGTTACTCAGAAGAAGTTGGTGACTCCTAAGACAGTGATTCGATTTTGTCTTGAACGAGGGGCCATATCCTCATCAATCATAGAGATTAAGCTTTCTCGAAGACCTTTGGAGAAATTTTCCGGCTGGGCGAGGCATATGTTGGGTTTTCCTCATGTGAGGACTATGCTCGACCAGGCGCAGGTGACGAGAGCTATTCAAGCTTCTGGAGAGTTGTTCATGTATCATGACGCAAGTGGTATTGTGGCTCTGTTTGCTCGCTGGTGCATTCCCACTCTCACTTTCATATGTAGATGGGAGAGTTTACCATTACCTTGGAAGACGTGGCGGCTCTGATACGTCTCCCGATCACGGCAATCTTCCTGGGGATCTTTCAGATGAGGAGACCGTCGTTTCTCATGTCTTGACAACTGCAATGGAGAAAGCGAATAAGGCTGGTAGTAAAGGATGCTATGCTTCCTGGTTGACACACTGGTGGCCCAAAGACGATGTTTCTGATAAACCCATCGACGGTATGTTACCCATTGCTGCTTTGTTATGTTTATGGTTGTCCAGAGACGTTTTTGAAGACAGTGGAAACTTGTTGAAGCCTTTTGTGATTCCCTTTTCTATTAAGATGGCTCAAGGTGAGAAAATTCCGATAGGTAGTTTATTCTTAGGCTCCTTGTTGTACAATCTGGACTCCTTGATTATAGACTCCAGTGTATTGAACGGCTCTATGAAGATTGAGTGTTATGCCAACACGATGTTTCTTCAATCTTTGATATTAGAGCATTTTAAGAATTATGCACCTACTCCACGTAATGTTCTGCAAGGACCGAATACTGATGCGCGCCATACTTTCCCTGAGAAAGATAATGCTAGGATCATGCGTTGGTCTACCAAGCAGCCTCGTTCTAAAATACGTTTTATTGATGTGTTAGATGAAGAATCTGAGTTCAATTTTTGCCCGTGGGTGTCAGTCCCTGATTATGTTTCTCAGCCGATGACTTTCAATACTGGAGAAGGCACGAGTTTGACGTCTGGTGTGCATCTGAGTGATGGCGAAAGATCTTTCATGTTGAGTTGCACTCCTGGTCATTTTCTATCAGTCATGTTTGGAGAGCTTTCAGTGGAGGAGTACAATATTGATAGAGCAGCTCGACAAATGGGTATGGATCAGTGTGTTCCAACCATACGGAGAAGGAAGCCATCAGTTGAACAACTCAGGACTCATTTGGATCATACTCACGTGGAAGGGAGTAGCTACTGGTTTCCTGGTTCTGATAGATTCTCCTAGTAACCCCAGGTTATGTAGAATTCTGGGACCAGCAACTTGGGCGTTTGCGTGGCTTTGTAAGATTTCCCAGACCTCCATTCAATGATCTTCCTTCGGCTGAGATGATTTCCAGTCGACCAAGATTGAAGTATCTTTCTGGTGATAAACGAAAGTCGTCTCCAGGATGCTCTCAGGTATGTTTCTTCATATAATCTTCACGAAATTATAAGAACTGTATTCTGATTATATTAATGGATTTCACCACAGGACGGTCGTAATATATGACCTCGAATCGGTGTAGATTTCTCAGAGACTGAGGAGGTTATTTATGGCGGAGAAGGCAGGCATAAAGGTTATAAGTTGTTACCTAATACCGTAAAGTCTCCAGTTGGTGCTTTGGTGAGTTCCCAATATTTCTCACTGTGACTTTCATTGCTATTAGTATTAGAATCATGAAGCCAACGTTGTTAATTTTGTTGCAGAATTTTACTCCATCAAGTCTTGAAGGTCTTCAATTTTCTGCTGCTGAACAAGCAATTGCTGATTTGAGTGACGAGGAAACTGTAAGTATTTCTTCACATGTTCAAATGTAGTTCTTCATGGATGAAAATATTGATTGTAAAGGACGTGTACAGGAGGATGTCGTCATGGAGATGGAGAATTCTGGAACTCAATCATCCTCTGGGAAGGGGAATGGAGGTAATTCCCAAGATTCGGAACCGAATGGAAGTGATGTTCCTCTTTTCGTTGATGTGGACAATTCCAACCCCTTGGACACTTTGGAGACTCTTCAAGTAAGTATATGTCCTCTATATTCTTCATAGAAGTATAAAAGTGCTGACTTGTGAATGAATGAATGAGAACCCATGTGAATATATGAAAACTTAGTTGAACTTCGTCGTCAGAAAATTCAGAACCCAGCTTTTAGTAAAAACGTTGTAGAATCTTCGTCCGGAGTCGGATTTTGATGATCTGCATGTGAAAATTCAAGCCCGGAAAATATCCAAGCTTTAGAAAAGAATATTTTTAAGTTTTGAGCACGTTCAGAGCTTGAAAAGGCGAAATAGTAAACTTCCAGGAGACTCCAGAACTTTTTCAGATTGCGCATCACTTGATATTTTGGCCACATCTACCCGCTCGTTCATTGGATTGTCATGAAATTTTGACATGGCATAGAGGACATCCATACGGAGAGAATGGAATATGACCCATCCTTGGATTCCTGTAGATTGCTCCCAGTTGGTCTCCTAGTACAGGGAAGAGTTCAGTTTCTTCAGACGGACTCATCGTAAAATGTGTTTTCATGACTTTCATGTTATTTTCTCGTGCCTTGAATGTAGTATGATGAACCTTGATGATGTTGCCTTGTTGGTATACCGTGTTTCATAATCTCCTTTGGATTCGTGACTCTAATCTCAGGTAATCTTCGTATTAGGTGCTAAATACCGAAGTTGAGGATGCTGGAGCCAACGATGATAACCCTAACCATTCCGGAGTTATTGATGAAGAGACAACCATCCCTGTATTTCAAGGCCATGAGAAGGTCTCTACTGCCGTTATGGAAACCCAGATGGTTGTTGCCTCAGTGATAGAAGAAACCGAGACAACAGTGGAGAATACCGAAGGAACTGTTGCTTTAGTCGTGGGAGCCACTCAAGTGACCGAGAACCGTATAATAGTGTATGAATATCCAACTGCAGGGGTCGCTTTCCATCTTCCCTTTAACACTTCGCTTCCGTATCATGAACTGGTCGTTGACAGGAACCCTGGGCGTGCTTACGCTTTAATCATGCAAGTAGGCGTTATCTTGCGTGTCGTGAGTGATATGCATACGAGACCCAGGAATACCGTGACTCCATATATACTCTTTGATTGGGAGTTTAACTTGGAGAATTCAGAAAGAATTTTCCTCAACGTGAAATGGCTTCGTAAGCAAATAAACGTTATCAAGGATTCATGTGAGAAGAACATACCCTTTCCGAACGATGTTGTGAAGGAGAAGGAAGACAAGATTGCAAAGTTGACCGAGGAGTTGAACAAGGAGAGGGCATCTTTGCAAATCTTGAAGGATGCTGATGAGCGAAAGTCTTTTCTTGCTGATCTCTTGAACTTCTGAATTTATGAGAGATGTGAGGTTTATGCTTGGGTTTTTGATATTTAGATGGTTTTGGATTGACTGATGGTTGAGGATTTTCTTGTGGATTTGATAGAGATTTTCTTTTACGAAATATGAACTGAATTTTGATAAATTGCTGAATTCAAATACTGATTGCAAGTATTGCAAATGTTTTGGAGGAATTGAAATACAAATGAAAGAAAATCCTAAATGTTAAATCCCAGCACCATGAGTGCTTAAAACGCCCAATACCTTAAATGTCCAATAATTTCAGATAAATGCCTTGAGCCAATTTTCGTGAATTACTGGTAGGGTTCTGCCATCTGTGTTGGTCAATTTATAGTATCCTCCGGCCACGGATTCAGTGACCATGAATGGTCCTTCCAAATTGGATTTCCTTGTAGAATGAAGATCGCGCTGAACTGCTTTGAGAACCAGGTCCCCTTCTTGAAACTTGTTAGGTTTGGTCGATCGTGCCTTGAATATCTTCCGCTGATTCGGAATTCCCTGTTTGATGGAATTCCTCGATTGTGGCCCGTATGGACACTCGCGCGGAAGAGAGTATCCAGCATAGTGTTTATCATGCTTAGCCAAGTCTTCAGCAATAAACCTCTCGATGGAGTGACCGATTTGAAGAAGTTCTGAACCCAACCATTGAGTGTAATACTGCCGAGGTGAAGTCACCCACTCGTAGCTTTTGATGATTGCTAAATTATTCATGGGGATAAGTCCCTGGACCATAGTAGCGTATTTGAACATTGGTAATATTGGAGCAAGAGGAGGAATAAGACTTGCCTGATCTCGAAACCTTCTGAAAAAGGTGTGCGGATTATCTCCAAGTTCTTGCGTAAGTCCCATCAGAGTTTTTACTTCTTCCAGATGCTCAAACGGTGGTGCGTCCTCTGCTTCGTCTTCCGACTCGAAATCCTTGTCGATGACAGGATGTGTCGAAGGCATCGTTGTCCTTTCAGCATGAATCCAAGTTCTCCCAAGGACCATGTCGTATCCAGGGTCTTCCCGGATTATGAAAAACTTGGCCTCAGTACAGATCGATCTTTCCGTAATTTTGAGAGTGATGAAGCCGTATGCGTTTCTGGAGATTCCTTCGTGGTCCCTTGTTATGGGAGCGTGGTTGGCTTCCCGTCGAGTAATACCAGCAGCTCTGAGAGTCTTCAAAGGGATGATGTTGACGGAGGTACCAACATTTCTGTGTCGGTGGTTGAAGGTCTGGTGGTAGTCTCTTGGATCAGCGGACGTCTTCCAGACACGATGTGGTGCAGTGCAGCAAACATGTCTTTCCTTTGAGCTTTCGAAAGATACAACATATCGAAGACATGTTTGATCAGAGATTGGACCGTTTCCTTGACGGGAGGTTCGGAGATGGTAAAAGTTCTGACTGGGAGGGGGTTTTTGTGCACCCCTTCATTCCCCAGGTTGAGCTCTCCTGATTCAACCTTTTCTTTGAATATGCGCTTCAAAATTTTGCAATCATTCGTGGGATGGCTGACGTATCTATGAAAGCGACAATACCGAGGATTTTCCATGACCTCTTCAGTTGGTTCCTTCTTGACATAAGGAAATTTGATTTCGCCGTCTTGAATCCAGGCATCGATTAGTTCATTAACTTCTTCAATTGAACAGGGAAAATCAGGTGCTTCTGGATCTTCCGTATGCTGAGGAGGGATTTTCGAATTCTCCTTCTTGTGTGTCTTTGAAGGGGTGGAGGAAGTCTACTTGTGTTGTGGTTATGCTTTTCGCTTACTCCCTTCCGCGACAGCATTTTTTGAAGGTTGCAGGTTATACTGCTTGTTGATCAGACGCCTGCTTCCTCGAGTGTCTTTTGAATCTTCAGTCTTTGTAGACTTTGCTCTTTCCAAAAGAGCGGGTGTAGTGGTTGCCGACTGATGAGTGCTAAAAAGTGCATATTTCTGTATATTTTTCTTGGCATTTAACTCATCTTTTGTGCTCTAATTCTCCATTTTAACCCATATTCTTTATTTTCATTGTTTTCAAGAATAAATATTTTTATTAATTAATTTTGTATTTTTAGGTACTAAATAAAGCTTGGATGAATTACGGAGCAAAAAGAGCAGAAAAGTGGTGGAAGCCAAGAGGAATCACACAAGGAAGCCGCGAAGAATGTTGTGCACAAGACCAAAAGGCTAGAAGTGGGCTTGAAGAGGAAGAATTGTTCTTAAAGAAGATATGGTTTTGGCATACCCAAGGCCCAAAATCCTCACCCAAACCCATTTCCAATATCCATACCCGCCTTCATCTTCAGCCGTCAGATTGGATCATCTCAGCATCCTACGGTCGCTTCATCGTCGTGCATCGAAGTCTGAAGCTCCTGTCTAACACTACAGCACCTAACTTCATCTTGAGCCGTCAGTTTCGGTGTAATTCCGCATCCAACGGTCGCTCCTCGCTTCCTTCTTTCTCGTCGTTAGATCGATCCATCATCTCCACATCCCACGGCTCGGCTTCGCGAAACATCAAAAATCCTTATCCTCGCTCAACACCCTAGCACCTAAGTTTATATCCCACAAAACAAACGCACCCTAGCCATCGAACCCATCTTCTTCTTCTCCCTTCTTCCCTCTGCAGACGCCATCACAACCACCTGCTCTGCCTTTGCCACCACCACCACCACCAACTCCGTCTGCACCTTCCATACCGCCACCACTATAAACCATCATTACCAACACGTTCACCATCCTTCTATCAACTTTTTTCATCATTTCCAAACCCTATTTTTCTCTGAAACCCTAGGATTAGGGGATGATGAAATAAGTTAGGTTAGAAAATCAATTGGGAGTAGCAGGAGACGCAGGAGAAGAAATTGAAGAGTGGGTGAAGATAATTGATTGGATTCAGAGATTAGGTGAGACCTAATTTCACTTTTCATGAAACCCTAGTTTTCTGATTTTGGGTATTTTTTTGGGGAAACTTGCATGTATAAATTGGGGGACTTGGGTGTTGATTTTGGGCATGCCTGGATTAGCCAGAGCACATCTCAGGAGGCCTGGACTAGCCAGTGCTCTCCACTTTTAGTCTCAAGTTTAGATTAATTTTCAGTATTGTAATCATGTTCTAATTCAATAACTAGGGTTTTGATGAAACCCATAATCATATGTTAAGATAATTCATGTTCATGTTGTTGTTCTTGTTGTGCTTCATTGCTTTAGGAATGATAGTTAGATAATGGATCAAATTAGCCTGTGATCAATTGTACTGTAAGAAGACAGTTGATACTAGGGGTGAGTTAGTGAAGTTGGTTGATAAGTCATCCATTTGAGACCTCTCTAGAAGAAGAAATGTGCTTAATTGATAAAGGAATGACAGTTAGCTAATTGAACCAAATGAGCCTGTGATAGGTTGTACTGTAAGAAGACAGCTTATACTAGGGGTGAGTTAGGGAGACTAACTGATAGATCATTCATTGTAGTTTTATCTGTAAAGGAACAAGAACATAATTTGAATAGGTATTGCCTTAGCTTAGGATTATTGGGTGGATTCAAATGCCCTAGTGCTTTTAGTCACTAGAAAGATTTAGAAAACAACACCAGCTCCCTCCTTGTCCCTGTGGACTTCCCCTTATTTGCTCACTCACTACTTTAGACCCTGTATACTTGCAGGTGTAGTTGTAGGTTCTTTCAAAACCCTATCAAGTTTTTGGCGCCGCTGCCGGGGACTCGGTAGCGGCGCTGTGTTGTCTCTTTGTTTTTCTTGCATTCTTGCTTGCTGTCCATAACCATCATTCCCTTCTTGCACTGTCATCTTGCATATATTGCATTGTTAGCTAGTGCATCTTCTTGCATATACTGCATATTCATAGCATCATTGCATCTTGCATTCTTGGTGTAACTTAGTGTAAGCCTGTAGCTTTAACTGCATTATCATTAATTGTTGTTAGTTTGCTAGTTTATTGTACTTCATCTTAGCTTAGTTTGCATTACTGTTACCTAACTGTCATAAGCATTATTGTCATCCTCTTGTTCATTGCTCTCACTGCATAACTTGCATACTTTTCATCACTGCATCACTGCATCTTGTCCTGTTCTCCATTTCTTTTCTTGCTTACAATAGCATCTCAGTTACAACTCAGATTGTATCATAGTGTAACGTAACTGCACTGCACCTGAATCTTGTTCTTCATGGCTATGCAATAGTCACTTTGCACCAGTTCAAATTGGTTCCTAAGAACTGCAATCTCTGCAATTTCTATGTTCATTCCCATTGTTGTGCACTGAACCATTGTTTCTGTGCTATGTTGGCTATCTCTGTTGAGCCAATTTTGAGTTGTTGCAAGAACTAATTAACTCTATCTGTTGCAGGCACCTGAGGAGTTGTTAATGGACTTGAGAAGCTGTTGCTAGCAGCACTGAGAACCAAAGACTACAGCTGTTGAAGTTGCTACACAGTCAGTTCTGTGGGCTTGAGTTAAACAAAACACTGCTGGTGCCAGAACTGTTGCCTGAAGCCTGAACCTGCCTTGATGAGCTGCTGATCTGTTGAGCTGGGCTGGGCTGGTGCTGTTGGAGTAGAAGTTGTGACCCAACTGGGCCTCTGTTAAGGAGTTGAAGAAGGATGATCCAAAGCCCAACTGGGCTTTTGCAACCAAACTGAACAGCTGGGCTGTGCTTAAGCAAGTAAGCCTAAACCATTAAGAGAACCCAACCTGTGGGCTTCCATTTTTAATTTGTGGGCTTGTAATAATTTTTTCCATTTTTCTGTTGGGTTTGTAATTAATTTCTTGTGGGCTTGTTTGTTTAATTGCTTGTGGGCTTGTGGTGTTAGATTGATTTGGGCCTGTAGTTTTAAATTAGAAAAACTGAACTTTTAAAAGCCCAACTGGGCCTCAGACCAAACAATCAACAGTTGGGCTATTTCAAAAGCTACATTGGGCTTCAGTTTGCATACACATTGTGGGCTTAGTTCACCTTCCCTTGGCAAAGCAATTTCTCCCACCAATGTGGGCTTGCTCCCAATACTAAAACCAAAATTTTTGCTCCCAATTAAAAACCAAATTTTTCTACCTCTTTAAAACCAAAATTTTCCCATAAAAAACCAAATAGTGGGCTTTGTGTCTTTTCAATATGGGCCAACCTCGTGCTCTCCATGAATACATGTATCCCACAATAAAAATTCCATTATCATGTATTGTCTTACCTCAAACCAATAACCCTTTTAAAATAAATGCAAGCAAGATACAAATACTTCCTATATTTCGAGGGTTCGATTCTGAGAATCCCTATACTCATGTAAGAGAGTTTGAACAAATTTGTCGGACTATGCAACCTGATCATATGTCCGAAGACTCTCTGAAATTGCGTTTGTTTACATTTTCTCTAAAGGAAAGGGCCAAAACATGGTTTTACGGTTTGAGACCACAATCAATCAACACTTGGGACCAACTCACAGATCTATTTTTCAAAAAATTCTTTCCACATCATAGGACCATCGCTATTCGTCAAAGTATCAATTGTTTTGACCAATTGGATGAGGAAACTGTTTTTCACTATTTTGAACGTTTTAATGATTTGTTGAGCGAATGTCCGCACCATGGATTTGAGAAGTGGAGACTTGTTGTCATCCTCTATGAGGGACTAGACTTTAAATCTCGAACCATGGTTGAGTCTATGTGTAATGGTAAATTTATTGATAAATCTGTGGATGATGCATGGAAATTTTTAGCTTAAATTGCAGAGAAAACCCATCAATGGGAATCTGTTAGGGGAACAGGGACAACGCCACATGGTATGAGTCACCCCCATGAGTTAGAGTCTTATTCTTGTGATAGCTCCGACCTTAGGATTGAAAATTATCCTAGATTGCAAAATCCCTATCATGATGATTATGATGATATGTTAGAAGAACATGAAAATATTGTGGAACCTGTTGGTTCAAAAACATATGGCTTCTCGCCCTCGACCTTCATGAATGATGTTTCTTCTAGTATTCCATATACATGTGATGTTGATACTGATTTTGAGCATGTGCATCTGTCCTATGAAGATGACTTAGGTAATATAGAATCTTCTGTTGACACTAATATGCATGAAAATATAATTGTTGTGTCTGATTCTCTACCTGGGTCACGTTGTGATGTTTCCACTGATTTGCCGATGCATGAGAATAATTCTTCTGATGATTCTGATTTGTGTGAGCATGGTGAGCATGTTGTGACACTTGTGGAAGACTTAGGAGATGTTGATATGATTAATAATGATGTTCCTATCGTCCTACATAAGTCACAATCTGATGGCCTTCCACCCAACCTAGATTTGGTTTGTACCGATATTGTCAAACCAATTATTCTAAGAATGCCCAATCTAGGTTTGGAACTATGTGCTTACCAATTCCTTTTGGACTATTTTGCATCTAAGTATAATATATTTGAGGAGCCACAGTTGGAATTAGCATGTTTGCCCGTCCCTAGCAAAGTTCATTTCGAGCTAGACCTTGTGCATAATGAACCCCCAAAACTGCGAGATTTTGTATCCAAAATTTTATCTGTTGAAACATCCAGGTTTGGGGGTAGCTCATTTTGTTTCACATCTTCACTTGCATGCCTATCATATTATTATTGTGTGAAGCTGTTGAAATATCTACATTTCGTCTTTTGGGTTGATCCTCAACTCTTTAGACTGTGTGTATATAGTGAATTGTTTGTATATAATCCGGTAGGTAATGTTTAGTGGAATCATATGTTTCTTGTATATATTGTGTTAACCCAATGTGAACTCAGTTGAGTTATTGTTGGGTTTTGCCTTGAATAATGGAGTTCAAAACTTGCTTTCGCCAATATCCGGTAATCTCTTTCCTTTTTCTACACTTAGCATCGTTCTCATGGTATGTGTTATAATCATGTTTATCTTTTGAAACATTGAGGACAATGTTTAGTTTAGGTTTGGGGGTGAAAAGTAGATACTTTGATAACATGCTATAATCGAAAAATAGAACTCATTCTTTTTGAAAAAAAAAATGAAAAAATCAAAATAAAAAATTAAAAAATTGAAAAAAAAAACATAAAAATGGAGCTCATTTACCTTGAAATGTTGACTCTTGTGCAAATATGTAATTTTTAGGAGTCTTAGTCTAGATATTTAGGCACCCTGATTCTAGCACAATTCACATAGTGATAAGAAACTTGCACACGCACAATCTACCAATACATGTATAGCCTCGATCTTCAAGGTGTTTGATAGGAAGTTAGATTGCCAATCACTTTAGAATACTGAATGAGACTTGACTAGCTTGTTCTTTGGTTGGCTGGGTTAGAAGTTGGAGGATACGTTAAGAAAAGCAACCATAGAATTTGACCGGATGCATTCGATAAGGGCCACCTCTTGCTAAGAGTCATGTAATTATGTTTTTCTTTTTGTTCATGTATCAAAAGTGTCACTATGTTGTAAAGATCAAAGTTATTTCTTACAAAAAAAAAATCAAAAAAAAAAAAAAAATCAAAAAAAATTTATATAAAAAAAAAATAATCAAGTATTTATTCCATGTTTTGTCATGTTAAAGACAATAGTTCTCTCTTGTTCCAAAAATAAAAGAGAGTAATCAATGTAAATAAGATTCATGTAAAGAGTCATCTTTTTGTTGTAAATAGTCTTGTAATAAGCAAGGAGGGTGCAGCCATCGATGTATGACGCGGGTAAATTGAAATATCACCAACTCATTGGGTGAACATTCACAATTCTCGTAAAGCCGGACAGCTAGCTTGGCTTAGAATTCGGTTCTTAGCCTAAAAACTATCTCTTGGTGATTAGTAGTCATAACTTCAGGTCATTCTAGAAACATGTGTAGATACACTTTACACTTTTATCACGTGTCTTTAGTTGTTATCAGTGCTAGGATTGTGCCTTTGATAGCTAGATTGACATCTCCATTTTGCTGTGAGCTTAAACTGTCTTGCACATGTCACATTTCATGGAATCTGAGCTTATATTTTGTCCTAGAACTTTGTAGGTACGTTCTAAGCAAACCTTCACGAGACTTCAACTCGTCCACTAGGGACACTTAGTGGTTTAAAAGGCTTAGTGCATACGCTAAATGCATTCGAGAGACCAGCGACAGTGGTATAAGTAGGATTTTCTTAGTTTTGTTTTACTTGAGGACAAGTAAAATTCATGTTTGGGGGTATTTGATGAGTGCTAAAAAGTGCATATTTCTGTATATTTTTCTTGGCATTTAACTCATCTTTTGTGCTCTAATTCTCCATTTTAACCCATATTCTGTATTTTCATTGTTTTCAAGAATAAATATTTTTATTAATTAATTTTGTATTTTTAGGTACTAAATAAAGCTTGGATGAATTACGGAGCAAAAAGAGCAGAAAAGTGGTGGAAGCCAAGAGGAATCACACAAGGAAGCCGCGAAGAATGTTGTGCACAAGACCAAAAGGCTAGAAGTGGGCTTGAAGAGAAAGAATTATTCTTAAAGAAGATATGGGTTTGGCATACCCAAGGCCCAAAATCCTCACCCAAACCCATTTCCAATATCCATACCCGCCTTCATCTTCAGCCGTCAGATTGGATCATCTCAGCATCCTACGGTCGCTTCATCGTCGTGCATCGAAGTCTGAAGCTCCTGTCTAACACTACAGCACCTAACTTCATCTTGAGCCGTCAGTTTCGTTGTACTTACGCATCCAACGGTCGCTCCTCGCTTCCTTCTTTCTCGTCGTTAGATCGATCCATCATCTCCACATCCCACGGCTCGGTTTCGCGAAACATCAAAAATCCTTATCCTCGCTCAACACCCTAGCACCTAAGTTTATATCCCACAAAACAAACACACCCTAGCCATCGAACCCATGTTCTTCTTCTCCCTTCTTCCCTCTGCAGACGCCATCACCACCACCTGCTCTGCCTCTGCCACCACCACCACCACCAACTCCGTCTTCACCTTCCATACCGCCACCACTATAAACCATCATTACCAACACGTTCACCATCCTTCTATCAACTTTTTTCATCATTTCCAAACCCTATTTTTCTCTGAAACCCTAGGATTAGGGGATGATGAAATAAGTTAGGTTAGAAAATCAATTGGGAGTAGCAGGAGACGCAGGAGAAGAAATTGAAGAGTGGGTGAAGATAATTGATTGGATTCAGAGATTAGGTGAGACCTAATTTCACTTTTCATGAAACCCTAGTTTTCTGATTTTGGGTATTTTTTGGGGGAAACTTGCATGTATAAATTGGGGGACTTGGGTGTTGATTTTGGGCATGCCTGGATTAACCAGAGCACATCTCAGGAGGCTTGGACTAGCCAGTGCTCTCCACTGTTAGTCTCAAGTTTAGATTAATTTTCAGTATTGTAATCATGTTCTAATTCAATAACTAGGGTTTTGATGAAACCCATAATCATATGTTAAGATAATTCATGTTCATGTTGTTGTTCTTGTTGTGCTTCATTGCTTTAGGAATGATAGTTAGCTAATGGATCAAATTAGCCTGTGATCAATTGTACTGTAAGAAGACAGTTGATACTAGGGGTGAGTTAGTGAAGTTGGTTGATAAGTCATCCATTTGAGACCTCTCTGGAAGAAGAAATGTGCTTAATTGATAAAGGAATGACAGTTAGCTAATTGAACCAAATGAGCCTGTGATAGGTTGTACTGTAAGAAGACAGCTTATACTAGGGGTGAGTTAGGGAGACTAACTGATAGATCATTCATTGTAGTTTTATCTGGAAAGGAACAAGAACATATTTTGAATAGGTATTGCCTTAGCTTAGGATTATTGGGTGGATTCAAATGCCCTAGTGCTTTTAGTCACTAGAAAGATTTAGAAAACAACACCAGCTCCCTCCTTGTCCCTGTGGACTTCCCCTTATTTGCTCACTCACTACTTTAGACCCTGTATACTTGCAGGTGTAGTTGTAGGTTCTTTCAAAACCCTATCACCGACCTCTTCGCAGCTTCAAGAAGTTCTGAGAAAGTATGGAATCGAAGGTTTTCTAGCAAGGACCTGTAGACCGGGAGCATGCCATTGATGCACAAGTCCACCAGTTGTGGCTCCGTGACGTTTGCGTCATGAAAATCCAGGGCTTGGACTCTGAACCTTTTCACATAATCATTGGGATTTTCACTGACCCTCTGAAACATTCTTCCAAGGTCGGATATGGTGACTTGTTCTGACATGAAGAAGTATTTCCCGTAAAATGTGTTAACCATTTCTCCCTAATTGTTGATGGTCCCTGGTGTGATGATGTTATACCAGGTGTATGCCCTGCCTTTCAGAGATTTTGAGAATTCCTTGAGACGGACGACATGATTATGTTCATGTTCTCCCAAGGCTTCGAGAAAACGAGAGACATGTTCCCGAGCATTGCCAGTTCCATCATACAAGGTGAAAGTTGGAAAAACGTAACCTTTGGGGAGTGGAATCCTCTGAGTAGCGGCAGGATAAGGAGGTTGATGACGATGGTCATGCGATGTCTTTCCTTTTCCATGGTTCTCCAAAAGGTGCTCCAGATCCCCGCGAGTGATGAAATTCGATGATCCCTTCGCTGATGAGTTGTCTGCAGCAGTTTTGTGGACTTCGTCGTCTTCTACTGTATGGATTGAAATTACTTCAGGACCGTCATATGAGGATTTCTCCTTCTCCTTTCCGTTCTCTTGAGTCTTCTCTGACATCTTGTCAGTAACAGTTTTGAGATAATTATACAACTCCTTCTGTGTAGAAGCCATGTCAGACTGGTTCTTTGAAAGAGTCTCCAGCGCTTTGATAAGATCAGCAATAGTAGGCGGTGGATCTCCTCTGACTTCTTCAGGGTGTCGTCCGGACAGTGGATGACCTTCGACGTGAGGAGGAGTAGCGTCACCACCATCAGTGTTGGAGGTCGAAATTGTCTCCGGGATATTCCGATTGTTGTTGTTGCTACTGCTAGCACGGTTTGTGTTAGGATTAGTAACTGATCCTGACCTGAGATCGACCATCTTGTGAAATTGTGAGATTGAAACCGAGAGAGTGCGGTCGCCAATCTGTAGATGGGGAAAAAGAATTTGCTGGTTTTTAAGGAATTGAGGAGACGACCATACGGAGGAGACTTCTCGAACCGAGCGAAATGTTAAACCTCACACAGATGCACCGCTGCAAAGGGGGTGATTTAGATTCGAGAGATCAATCTGTAGTACTCCGGCCTAAATAAGGACAATGACTGTTCCAGAGTAAATTCGGTCACAAGAGAGGATGGGTTGATCTGTAGGAGGGAAGCTGAGAAATGCGTGGAATCAATGGTAATCAAAGATTGTGGGTGTGTGAATTTCTGAATATGATAAGCTCTGAATGATTGAAATTGCTCAATTGAGATTAGTTGCTCAATTGATGAGTTGATGATCTCGTGTTGTCAGTTTGACGTGAGATTGATGATGTTGATCCTTCAATCATGATTCAGAGACTTATTTATATTGCTGGAATTTTAGACACCATGACCCCCATGAAGTGTGACAGTTGATGGAATCAAGGAGTGGGGAAGTGGAGATCGTGTTTAAAACCAGTTTCTCAACGTATGGAGACTTGGTCGATTTTCCACCCACTACCTCGTGAATTCCTTCAATTGATTGCACGACTTGATCACATTCCGTCGTGTGTTTGAACACACGTGCCGTAGACCGCCAGACCAAAACCCTAAGTGATATCCCCCCAAAGTGACACGATTGACGTCTCGTGGTATGTTAGTCAATTGACAACTTCGTGGTTTGATGGGACGATGAGTCCATGTAATTGATGAGTTGAACATGAAATGTTCTGAGACTCATGAGTTGAACATGTCATGAGACAGAGGTATAGTTCTTACGATGAAGTGAGCAAGTATTGCTCATTCGATGGGTCGTTGAATATTGATTGTTGAACCAATATTCCTTGGTTTGAGCAAATATTTATCATCTGATCAAGTGTTGTTGATGTGATGAATTATTGAATATTTGATCGTCTGAGCATGTGTTGCTCATCTGATGGATTATTGGCAGCGTACCAAAAATATGAATTAGAATACTGGTCGTTGACCAAGCGTAATTAATAAAATTAATGACCATGAGGTCGTCTTAAAATTATTAAGGTTGGAATCTGGAATGATGATCCTTGGATTCAGAAACCCTAATTTGATCAATTGATGATCAATTCATGGTTCGTCAGAATTTTAACCATGAGACGAAGGAGGGAGCGACTACATGGGACCGTGGATCAACCATGTAGTGTCCATATGCTCACGTGAGCAAATACAAAGAACTCCTGAAGAGTTGACGATTTTTTGGTGAAAGAATGATCAAATGTTGGTTTAATCATTTATTCGAACATGCTCGTCTGAGCGAAAAACCTAATTAATTATGAAGAGGTGAGGGACCGACCAAGGGGTCATGAAACCGTCCCTGGGTGGTCACGGGATCGAATGACGATCACTTCATGAAAATCCAAAGTGTTTGGAAGAGTCTTGGTCAGTCAAGATAGCGTGCTCGTGTCCCCAAGGCGTCCGCGTCTCAGTCCTGAGAATTTTGATATTTTCTGGCGTGCAATCGAGCATCCATTCGAGAAAATATGCCAAAATTAGGGTTTCGACGAAACTGAGGAAAACACCATGAGATGATGAAAAATAATTATAAAATAAGGAATGAGAGGTGTGGGATTGCCGTGGTCAAGGGATGGTCGGCCGGTCATGACCACGGTCCCGTGGTGCCTTTTCCTTAATTTTATAATATTTTGATGATTTTATTAAAAATTCATGAATTTTGAGAAATTTGATGAATTTTGAGAGTTTCCATGAATTGAAGGAGTTTTCATGAGTTCAAGGAAGCAAAAAATATTAAAATAATAAAAATAAGGGCGTGTGGGACCGTGGAAGGCATGGCCGGCCGGCTAGGGCCAGGTCCCACGAGTTTCCCTAATTTTATAATATTTTGATGATTTTATGAAACATTCATGAATTTTGAGAAACTTGATGAATTTAGGGAGTTTCCATGAACTGAAGGAGTTTTCATGAGTTCAAGGAAGCAAAAAAAATATTAAAATAATAAAAATAAGGGCGCGTGGGATCGTGGAAGGCATGTCCGGCCGGTTAGGGCCAGGTCCCACGAGTTTTCCTAATTTTTTAATATTTTTAGGTATTTTTGATGATTTGAGGGAATTTTTCCTAATTTGAGAGAAATACCATGAAATCAAGGAATTTGATGAATTCAAGGAAAACTAATAATAAAATAATAAAACAAAGGGGCGTTTGGGATCGGCTAGGTCATGGCCGGCCGTCCAAGGCCCGATCCCACAAGTTTTCGTAATTTATATTATTTTATTATTATTTGATGATTTGTGCAAAAATACCATGAAATCAAGGAATTTTTTCATGAAACTAGCGAAATAATAATAATAAATAATAATAAGGAACCGTGGATGTGGGGCCGGTTGGCCAATTATCACGCCCCACACTCCTTTTCTTAATTTTATATTATTTTTTATGGATTTATGGAAGTACCATGAAACCGAGGAGTTTCCTCGAGACGAAGGAGATTTGATATAACGAGAGGATTTTCATCAAATCATGGAAAATAATAAAAATTGGCATGGGATTGACCACAACATGATCGGTAGGTCGTGTGTTTGTGCTCCCAGCATCTTGGTCAATATTTTTAATTACTTATTATTTTCTTCTCTATTTTGCATAGGTTCATCGTTTCGTTGTATTTTTGAAATACTCGTTCGTGCAGTGACTGTTAGTGTATCATCGTTGAATACACCTTCACCATTTGAATCGGGGATTACTTAGAGGTAGCTCAGACGCGCGGTTGTTGATTATTTATTACTAATTGTGGAATTCAGTGGAGAATAATTCACAAAATTGAGTAATAAGATGTTTATTATTAATTCATAGGATCAGCCGAGGATTCGACTACGAATTCAGAATAATAAAGTGAGCATTACCATTCCATGGGATCGTAGATTCGACCATAGAATCGGAGTAATTAAGGTTTATCTATTACCATTTATGAGACCAGTTGTGGATTCGATCATGAAATTGGATTAATGAGATAATATAGTTATTTCTATTCTATGAGATCAAGTCATGGATTAGATCATAGAATCAGAACAATTGTTATTTTCATTCCATGGGACCAGTCATGGATTCGACCATGGAATAGGAGCGATTGCAATTAGGAATAATTAACTTTGTGGCTCAATAGTAGCAGAGCAAGCTGTCTAGGAGCATTAATTATCCTGATACGAGCTTTCCCGTAAGCCATATCCTTTATATAGTCAGGGTAAACTTGTTGTTTGTTCCTGAAAACGTCATCGCTCTATACTAGCAGAGCAAGCTTTCTGGGAGCCATCCATCTCGTGATGCTATATAGAAATAATCACTGAAAGTATTCAATATTCATGAGATATGTCGTTGTCCAGTCGTGAGACTGCATATCTACATGTACTCTGAGAGAAAGTACTCTCCGTTGAGAATTCGATGAGAGGACTGTGTCTCGATACTCACGTATGATTGCTGAACCAGAGCTTCGTATAATTAAGAGTTTACGAATTTATCCTTTGTCGAAAATCCACCATCTACACTCCTTTAACCTTTGGTTTTCTTCTCTAAAACCAGGTTAACGACTTAAAGACTTCATTGGGATTGTGAAGCCAGACCGATTCTACTTTTATCGTAGTTGTGTGATCTGATCTTGCATCTTCTATCCTACGAGTACAATCTATTGATTGGATTGAGATCGTGAGAGTTCTCCGATATGAAAGATAAAGAAGTCACAAACAACTTCGTCTCATTGTTTGTGATTCCTCAACAAACCGCCTGTGTAGTCAGGAAGGATTGTAGAGAGGTGATTGATTAATCTAGGTTGTTCTTCGGGAATATAAGACTGGATTATCAATTGGTTCCTGTTCACCTTGACTTCATATCTTAAGACAGAACAAAACCTAGGGTTTATCTGTGGGAGACAGATTTATCCTTTCATAGACTTTTCTGTGTGTGACAGATTTGTTTATTATCAAGTCTGTGATTTTGGGTTGCAGCAACTCTTGGTTGTGGGTGAGAACAGCTAAGGGAATCAAGTGCGCAGTATCCTGCTGTGATCAGAGGCGTAGGAGCACAACTGTACCTTGGATCGGTGGGAGACTGATTGGGGTTCAACTATAGTCCAGTCTGAAGTTAACGTGTAGTATACTAGTGTATGTAGCGGCTTAATACAATGTGTATTCAATCTGGACTAGGTCCCGGGGTTTTTCTGCATCTGCGGTTTCCTCGTTAACAAAACTTCTGGTGTCTGTGTTATTTCTTTTCCTCATTATATTTTATATAATTGAAATAATACAGGTTGTGCGTTAAGATCATCAATTGGAAATCCAACCTTTGGTTGTTGATTGATATTGATTGATCCTTAGATCTTTGGTACCGTCCAAGTTATTCCTTGTGTTTGATTAAAGACTCCTATTATTTTAGCTTGAGTAAATCAAAATAAGTGAGAGATATTGACTCCTTGAGATACGTTAATCTAGATTGAGTCTGACTGTCTAGTTGATTCTCTAGCAAAGTATTTCGGAGTTAGTCTATACAAATTGCTAAGCGAAATATTGGGTGGTGTTGTTAGACCCCCGCTTTTTCACCATGCTTAACACGCTCATTGGTAAGGCTACCATCTATAAATGAGGCCTAAGCATCATTTATACTCCACCGTCTAAGCTATGAAGCTTACTTGGTACATGGCCCGCATATGTACCTTCAACCAACTACCCCTCCCTATATATGTTCATTTGACATTTTTACAACTCAAATTGGGGGAGCAAAAATCATTCATCAACTCCCCACTTTTACTATTCATGGTCGTTGCCATATACCCGGCCATGTTGGTTGTTGTCACAGGTTCTCAACACCTAAATGCTACAACCAACTTGACAATGGCAACTATGCTCCACATCACATTTTCATCCAACTCCCACTTAGCCAATACTTCAACTTCTTGACTAATTCTCTATTCAGCCATAATAAAAAGAGGTTTTTCTCACAAATCTTCCAAGCCTTCAACCAATTACACACACTCCGCTTGATGCATAAACAATAAACCAAATCAAAGGGAAATATGCACCAACATAACTTTTCTTTAAATCAGGCCTTATCCTTTTATTTATTGCACACTTAGGGTTACACACTCTTTTTGTTCCGGATTACCCAATACCTTCACAAGATCAGGCTTATATAGCCTTACAAAAATCTATGTACAACTAACTGCAAACAGTTACAGATTTACTTTACAACTGGCAATTAGCTAACTGTGCCAAACTTGCCAAACCGCTTTCCAAGCCAAACGGGACCTTCCAAACAGTTAAGAAAGCATAAAGAAAACCCACTTCTCGTGTAACCAACTCTAACTGCCCAGGACATGTGCCATGCGCATGTCATCCTGTCTCGTTGCATGATGAACGCATTTTCCAGCCAAATATTACGCCATCACGGTTGTGCATCATTGGTGCTAATGCAAGTCTTGCTTGCATGCCTGCACGCCTCATGGATACAGGTTACATGCCAAACTCATTTTGCATCTCGTGATGCTAATCTTGCATCCTTTGCCATGTCCAAACCCTGTTTGGCACATGCCATTCTCTAGTTGTAACTCGGACATGCACTCAGAATACCGCTATTATGGCTTGCGTTGCACTATTATAGCCTCGCATTGCACCATTAAGGCGGAGTACTGGCATCTATGACTTTGTCCAAGCCACTAATGATGCGCCACCATGTCGCATCTTTACTTGGCCACTTGACAGCACCGTTATAGACCTCCCCCACCAGCTGAACTCGATGCCCTCATCGATTCTTTTTGCCGTAGGTATGCCTGAATTTGTTCTTCAAATTCCCACAATGTAGTATCCTTCTCCCAAGAAGCTTATGAATCTGGAAACCCTTGCCACTTAATCAGGAAATAAGTTCTTCTATTCTTCTTGTTTTGCCCCTCAACTCGATCATCCATTATAGCCTCAACTTGCTTGTCTAATTGTGATCTGATTACTGGTGGTGCACGCTTCGCCTGTTGTCTCGAAGTGTCCAGAAAATCAGGATGGTATCTCTTCAAAAAGCTGACATGAAAAGTGGGATGCACTTTCAACCTGTCCGGCAACTCAAGTTTATAAGACACCTTACCAACTCTTTTTATCACTTTAAAGGGACCATCATATCTTGGAATTATGCCTCTATGCACTGTCTTGCTAGAAATCTTCTTCCAAATCTGGGGCGTTAGCTTTAACAACACCATGTCTTCCACCTCAAACTCTACATCTTTGTGATGCAAATCAGCATACTTCTTCATTCGTCTTTGCGCCTTTGATAAACTATCACGCGCCTGCTCAGTCATCTCCGTCTTTGACCTTGCATAACGATAAGCTGCTGGACAGGAACCTTGCTTCTTATCCTTTGGCACCTCATGAGGGGTTAATGGCTGCTGGCCTGTAGCTAACTCGAAAGGACTCAGCTCTGTAGCTGAACTCTTGTGCAAATTGTAACAAAATTGGGTCGTATCCATCAACGGCACCCAATTTCCCTGGCTTGCAGTCACATAATGACACAAATACTCTTCTAGCAATGCATTTATCCGCTCCATCTGACCATCGGTTTGGGGATGATTACTAGTAGAAAACTTTATTTCGGAACCAAGCATTCCAAACAAGGCGGTCCAAAACCTTCCTGTAAACCGTGAATCTCTATCACTCACAATATCTTGAGGAATTCCCCAATACTTTATTACATTCTTGAAGAACAGCTCCTCTGCAACGTCTGCATTACAAGAATGGGGGCAGGGAATGAATGTAACATACTTTGAAAAGCGATCAACGACGACCATTATCGAGCTAAAGCCTTGAACCTTTGGCATCCCGTTAATAAATTCCATCGACAAGCACTTACATAGCTTGTCTGGAATCGACAAAGGTTGTAGCAATCCTGCTATGCTTCTCATTTCCGTCTTATCTAGTTGACACACTAAGAATGTCTTCACATACAATTCAACATCTTCTTCCATCTTAGGCCAGTAATAGGAACGAGCTTTCAAAGCATGCGTTCGTTCCATGCCTGAATGACCAGCCTAAATGGAATCATGCGTCTCTCGCAAGAGTTCCCTTCTCAAGCCACCTGAATTAGGTACATAAATTTTTCCTCCTTTGGCGTAAATGACTCCATCATCTAGCCAATATCAACGAACGACCCCATCACAGATCTGCTTAGTCAGGCGCACACATGCCTGATCATTTTTCGTCTCTTCTTTGATTCGAGGCGACAACTCTGCCTCAATCGTGGTCAGTGCTGCAACATATTCTGCTACAAACTTCCGTCTTAACGCATCTGGCACAGAATTAAGCCTTCCTGGCTTATGCTCGAACTTGTATTCGAACTCGCTCAAAATATCAAACCACCTTGCTTGTTTTGGAGAAAGTTTCTTCTGGCTATTAAAGAACGTGTTGGCCACATTATCCGTCCTTACGATGAAATAAGTTCCCAACAAATAACGGCGCCATGTTCTTAGGCACTGTATCACTTCCAACATCTCTTTCTCATGCACAGTGTATCTCCCTTCAGCATCATTAAGATTACGACTCTCGTAAGCCACTGGATGGCCTTCTTGCACCAAGAGTCCCCCTAGAGCCCTGTCTGAAGAATCAGTGTGCACTTCAAATGGTATGGTGGGTTTTGAAAACAACCTACAAACTGACCTGCAAGTGCACAGGGTCAGTTGTAGCTAGTGATGGGAAGAAAGGGTTTGTCCACAGGGACTTGGAGGGGGCTATTGAAGTTTTCTAGCTTCTCTAGAAGCTTCCTAAGCTAACATGGAGCTGAATGGAGGCAGTAAACAGTAGCATGCAAGGGCCTTTGAATCCACTACTTGATCCTAAGCTAAGGCAGTACCTAATCAAATCATTGTTCTTGTTTCATTTCAGGGAAGATCATAATGGATGATTTTCTTGGCTAATATTTACTCACTTGCCCCTAGCATCAGCTGTCTTCTTACAGCACAGCTGATCACAGGCTTGTTGTTCAAGAAGTTATCTATCACCCTAAGACAGTTAAACACAGTCCTTCAAATGGACTGAATTCTTAGCTACCATCATTCTTTCACCCCTAGAATCAGTTGTCTTCTTACAGCACAACTGATCACAGATGCATTCACTCAAGTAGATATTATCAGTCCTATTAAATTTAAGCACTACAAGAACAGTTAACATGATCATGGATTATCCTAGCATACAATTCAAGAGTATCATCTAACCCCTAGCATATGAAGTTAGAACATATTGAAACTGATTAACAACTGGAATTGAAGTTGAACTTAAACATTGAACTGAAATTAAAATTGGAATTAAACTGAAATTAACAGGACATTAAAATTAAACCTACTCAGACCCAAATTGGGGGTTAACTTGGCTAACCCAAGAACAACCTTCTCTCTACACATCAATTGCCTTTTATAGTTTTACAAAATATCCCCAAATTTCGAAACCCTAACTTGCAAACCCTAATTTTTGAATTGAAAATTCCACTCACCTAATCCCTGAATTGATGTCGACCCATGCCTATTCTCTCTTCTCTGCTCCTCTCCATGTCTTCAATTGCGTCTTATAGCCTCACCTAATTTATTGATTTATCACCTAGGGTTTCAGTGGTGAAAAATCAATAAGTTAGATGGCTATAGAGGTAGGGGAGGTAGCTACGGCGTGTAGGTGGTGTTGGTGACAGTGGAGGAAGTGGCGATGGCAGGGTGGTGTGGTTCAGCGAGGTGTAGCTGGTGGAGGTGATGGAGTTGCAGAGCAGCTCTCTGCAACAGGGTATGGAGGAGAAGAGGTCGAGTGATTTTGGGTTAGGGGGCGTTTGGCTAGGGGTATAGGGTGTTCGATACTTGGGTTGTGCGGGGTGCAGCGAGGTTTGATGATCTGCGACAAGGAGCGATGGATGGGAAGATGGTAGGTGGATCTGACGGCGATGCGGAGGCAGGCGATGAGCGACCGTCGGATGAAGAGATACAACGAAACGAACGGTACTTGATGGAGTTAGGTACTGTAGTGTAAGGCGGAGATATCAAACTTCGATGCACAGCAAGGGAGCGACCGTCGGATGCTTCTGAGAACTGATCTGACGGCTGAAGACGCAAGCGGGTATGGATTTGGGTTTTAGGCTTTTGGGTATAGAATATGGGTTTGGGAAATGAGTTTGGGCTTGGAAAACCTTGAGCCCACTTCTTCTTTAAGAACAACTTTCTTCTTCAAGCCCATTTCTATCCTTTTTTTGGTCTTCCGCACATCACTCTTCGCGGCTTCCTTGCGTAATTCCTCCTGGCTTTTCACTACTTTTCTGCTCTTTTTGCTCCGCAACTCATCCAATCTTTATTTATTACCTAAAAATGCAAAATTAAGTAAGAAAAATATTTATTCTTGAAAACAATGAAAATACAGAATATGGGATAAAATGTAGAATTAATGCACAAAAGATGAGTTAAATGCCAAGAAAAATATATAGAAATATGCACTTTTTAGCACTCATCAAATACCCCCAAACCTGAATTTTACTTGTCCTCAAGTAAAACAAAACTAAGGAAATCCTACCTATACCACTGTCGCTGGTCTCTCGAATGCATTTAGCGTATGCACTAAGCCTTTTAAACCACTAAGTGTCCCTAGTGGACGAGTTAAGTCTCGTGAAGGTTTGCTTAGAACGTACCTACAAAGTTCTAGGTCAAAATATAAGCTCAGATTCCATCAAACGTGACATGTGCAAGTCAGTTTAGCTCACAGCAAAATGGAGATGTCAATCTAGCTATCGAAGGCACAATCCTAGCACTGATAACAAAAAAAGACATGTGATAAGAGTGTAAAGTGTATCTACACATGTGTAAAGAAAGATCTGAAGTTATGACTACTAATCACCAAGAGATAGTTTCTCAGGCTAAGAACTGAGGTCGAAATCTAGCTAGCTGTCCGGACTTTACGAGAATTGTGAATGAGTTGGAGGTATTTCACAATTACTCGCGTTGTACATCAATGGCATACACCCTCCTTGCTTATTACAATGAAACAACAAAAGATGACTATTTACATGACTCTTATTTACATTGACTATTCTCTTTTTATTTTTGGAACAAGAGATGATGGAATTGATAAAACTTGATTTTTTTGTATTTTTCTGATATTTTTTTTTCTTTTTTTTTTTTTTTTTTCTGAATATTACATCGTTTTTTTTTTTTTTTTTTTTTTTTTTTTTTTTTTTTTTTTTTTTTTTTCAAGGAAACACTTTTGATACATATACAAAAGGAAACAAAAATTACATGACACTTTGCAAGAGGTAGCCCTTTTTGATGCACCCAGTTAAATTCGATGGTTGTCTTTCTTAATGTAACCTCCACCTTCTATCCCAACCAACCAAAGAACAAGCTAGTCAAGTTTCGTTCAGTATTCTAAAGTGATTGGCAATCGTAACTTCCTATCAAACACCTTGAAGATCGAGGCCATACATGTATTGGTAGATCGTGCGCGTGCAAATTTCTTATCACTATGTGAATTGTGCTAGAATCAGGGTGCCTAAATATCTAGACTAAGACTCCTAATAATTACATATTTGCACAAGAGTCAACATTTCAAGGTAAATGAGCTCCATTTTTATGATTTTTTCATTTTTTAATTTTTTTGGAATTTTTCAATTTTTTCAAAAGAAGAAGGAGTTCGTTTTCAATTATAGCATATTATCATGGTATCTACTCTATACCCCCAAACCTAAACTAAACATTGTCCTCAATGTTTCAAAATATGGAAAGAATTAAAATGCAACATATGGAAAGGGACATGCTGAGTAGAGTAAAAGGAGAGAGAATACCCGATTTCGGCGAAAGCAGAATTAAAACTCCGTTATTCAAGGCAAAAATCCAACATATTTCAGCCGAGATCATATTGGATTAGCAAAATATATACAAAAGGAACAAAAGGGTTTTTAAGAAATTTTACTACTGGATTATATACAAAAAATTCACCATACCAAAATCTAAAGAGTTGAGGATCAACCCAAAAGACAAAGTGTAAAGGTTTCAACAGCTTCACACAATAATAATATGGTAGGCATGCAAGTGAAGCTGTGAAACAAAATGAGCTACCCCCAAACCTGGATTTTACAGAAGAATTTTGAAAACAAAATCGCAGTTTTGGGGGTTCATCATGCAAGGTCTAGCTCAAATGAACTGTGCTAGGGACGGGCAAACATGCTATTCCAACTGTGGTTCCTCAAATGTATTATACTTAGAAGCAAAATAGTCCAAGAGGACTTGGGAAGCACACAGTTCCAAACCTAGTTGGGCATTCTCAGAAAAATTGGTTTTACAATATTGGTACAAACCAAATCTAGGTTGGGTGGAAGGCCATCAGATTGTGACTCATGTAGGAGAATAGGTGCGTCATTATTAATCAAATCAAAATCTCCTAAATCATCTACACATGTCACATCATGCTCACAATCATCAATCATTAGCAAGTTCACACTCAGAATCATCAACATCATCAACAATTCATTCTCATGCATCGGCAAATCAGGAGAAATATCACAATGTGACCTAGGTAGAGAATCAGACACATCAAATATATTTTCATGCATATTAGTGTCTACAGAAGATTCAACTATTCCTATGTCATGCTCATCTTCACAGAATAATTGTACGAATCCCATGTCAATATCAAAATCATATGAATTACAATGAGTATTAGAAAAAACAACATTCATGAAGGTCGAGGGCGAGAAGCCATATGTTATTGAACCAACAGGTTCCACAATATTTTCATGTTCTTCTAACACATCATCATAATCATCATAATCATCATCATGGTAGCATGCATATTGGTCCTCATTAAAAGTGGTGGTGTCGTTAGTCGATTCATGTTCCTCTAAATTAGGTTCATATTCAACATCATTTACATGAATGGGACTAGACACTTCATTAGGGACAACATACATTTCCTCATGAATTTCCTCCTTTTGTAGGTGAAGCAAAATCTGATCTAAATATGCCTGTATTCGTGATGTAGATCTATCGAAGTTTTGCTCACTGAGTTTGAAAGCTTCTGTGGTGGAGTCTAAATTCATGGGAGTACAAAATTCTTCATGTTCAAATTGTGGTGATTGGTACAGGTGTGCATGGTCATTAGGGTTTATAAAAGATTGATCGCAACCCTCAAAGGATTGATTATGTTCCCAATGACTACCATTCTCACAATTTATGGGCATTTCATACCTTGGATTTTCTCTAGATTGCCTAAAATTATGCAAAATATGACAATTCTCAACAGGGTGGTCTAAACTACCACATGCGGGACATGCATAGGTTTCAGGTTGCCTAAGAAAATTAGATGTGACAGATTCCTCATGTGATTGCATTTCTAAAGCTGCGATTCGAGCTTCTATTTGATCCATAAGAGATGATTGTGTGAGTGAGGCATTAGCAAAATGTTCATTTTCACGTTGTGGCGAATGATGCATGTGTGAATAGTCATTAGGGTTCATGTATTGAGGCTCGGGACTTTGAAAATGTCCATAATAATTCCTATGACTATTGACATCATGGTCTATGGGAGGTTCATAACGTGAAGTTTGTCCACACGCAAGTTCTCTAAGGGATTTGTTGTATTCCCTAACTGTAGACCAAGATCTAGACATGATTGGCTCAAAAGCTAAGTAAAGAATGTACAAAGCTCAGAATTTGGTTTTTAATGGGTTTGGATTTTTGGGAAGAATTTGGTTTTTATGGGTAACATTTGGTTTTGTCGGGTTTGAAAAGAAATTTGGTTTTAATAGGAAAAAGAAAAATTTTGGTTTTTAATGTGGGAGCAGAATAAAATTTGGTTTTTTTTTTGAATTTGGGAGCAAGTAATTTTTTTTTTTTTTTTTTAAATTATCCTATCATAAATTAGCACAACCCATAAAAGAAAATAAAAACAACAATAATAATTACAAACCCATAAAAGAAAGAAAAAGAAGAAAAAGAAAAATTATTACAAGCCAAAATAAAAATAAAGAAAAACAAAAATTATTACAAGCCCACAAATTAAAAATGGAAGCCCACAGGTTGGGTTCTCTTAATGGGTTTAGGCTTACTTGCTTAAGCACAGCCCAGCTGCTCAGTTAGGTTGCAAAAGCCCAGTTGGGCTTTGGATCATCCTAAGCTTTGGTTCAACACTCAAGGCCCAGTTGGGCTTGGTTCAATTTCTTATCCTTCTGCAGCTTACAGCCCAGTTGGGCTTGGTTCACTTTCTTCACCTTCTGCAGCTTACAGCCCAGTTGGGCTTTGGTTCAGCAAAGCTGCAAGTGCACAGGGTCAGTTGGCCTGGCACCAGGTGCAGCAGCTTTGGTTCAGCAACAGGTGCAACAGCTCACAGGATTCTTGGCCTGGCACCAGCAGGAGCACCACATCAGCACAAGAGCATCAGCAGCAGCAGGTGGTTCAGTTCAGGGCTTGCAGGCAGGGCAGCAGCAACAAGGGTCAAGTTCTTACAACCCAGCAGCTTGGCAAGCTCAGCAGCAAGGTTAAGAAAGGTCTAGCAACAGGCAACAGTTAGCTAGCTAGCTAGCAAAGGATAGCCAGCAACAAGACCTGCACCAGCAAACAAATGCAGAGAACAGCAAACAAAGGTAGAACACAACAAAATCAAAATTCAAAAAAAACAACAACAGCGCCGCTAACCGAGTCCCCGGCAGCGGCGCCAAAAACTTGGTGGGTTTTGAAAACAACCTACAAACTGACCTGCAAGTGCACAGGGTCAGTTGTAGCTAGTGATGGGAAGAAAGGGTTTGTCCACAGGGACTTGGAGGAGGCTATTGAAGTTTTCTAGCTTCTCTAGAAGCTTCCTAAGCTAACATGGAGCTGAATGGAGGCAGTAAACAGTAGCATGCAAGGGCCTTTGAATCCACTACTTGATCCTAAGCTAAGGCAGTACCTAATCAAATCATTGTTCTTGTTTCATTTCAGGGAAGATCATAATGGATGATTTTCTTGGCTAATATTTACTCACTTGCCCCTAGCATCAGCTGTCTTCTTACAGCACAGCTGATCACAGGCTTGTTGTTCAAGAAGTTATCTATCACCCTAAGACAGTTAAACACAGTCCTTCAAATGGACTGAATTCTTAGCTACCATCATTCTTTCACCCCTAGAATCAGTTGTCTTCTTACAGCACAACTGATCACAGATGCATTCACTCAAGTAGATATTATCAGTCCTATGACATTTAAGCACTACAAGAACAATTAACATGATCATGGATTAACCTAGCATACAATTCAAGAGTATCATCTAGCCCCTAGCATATGAAGTTAGAACATATTGAAACTAATTAACAACTGGAATTGAAGTTGAACTAGAACATTGAACTGAAACTAAAATTGGAATTAAACTGAAATTAACAGGACATTGAAATTAAACTGAAATTAACCCAAGTAGGGGGTATCTCGGCTAACCAAGAACACCCTTCTCTCTACACATCAATTGCCTTTTATAGTTTTACAAAATATCCCCAAATTTCGAAACCCTAACTTGCAAACCCTAATTTTTGAATTGAAAATTCCACTCACCTAATCCCTGAATTGATGTCGACCCATGCCTATTCTCTCTTCTCTGCTCCTCTCCATGTCTTCAATTGCGTCTTATAGCCTCACCTAATTTATTGATTTATCACCTAGGGTTTCAGTGGTGAAAAATCAATAAGTTAGATGGCTATAGAGGTAGGGGAGGTAACTAAGGCGTGTAGGTGGTGTTTGGTGACAGTGGAGGAAGTGGCGATGGCAGGGTGGTGTGGTTCAGCGAGGTGTAGCTGGTGGAGGTGATGGAGTTGCAGAGCAGCTCTCTGCAACAGGGTATGGAGGAGAATAGGTCGAGTGATTTTGGGTTAGGGGGCGTTTGGCTAGGGGTATAGGGTGTTCGATACTTGGGTGTTAGGCGGGTGCAGCGAGGTTTGATGATCTGCGACAAGGAGCGATGGATGGGAAGATGGTAGGTGGATCTGACGGCGATGCGGAGGCAGGCGATGAGCGACCGTCGGATGAAGAGATACAACGAAACGAACGGTACTTGATGGAGTTAGGTACTGTAGTGTAAGGCGGAGATATCAAACTTCGATGCACAGCAAGGGAGCGACCGTCGGATGCTTCTGAGAACTGATCTGACGGCTGAAGACGCAAGCGGGTATGGATTTGGGTTTTAGGCTTTTGGGTATAGAATATGGGTTTGGGAAATGAGTTTGGGCTTGGAAAACCTTGAGCCCACTTCTTCTTTAAGAACAACTTTCTTCTTCAAGCCCATTTCTATCCTTTTTTTGGTCTTCCGCACATCACTCTTCGCGGCTTCCTTGCGTAATTCCTCCAGGCTTTTCACTACTTTTCTGCTCTTTTTGCTCCGCAACTCATCCAATCTTTATTTATTACCTAAAAATGCAAAATTAAGTAAGAAAAATATTTATTCTTGAAAACAATGAAAATACAGAATATGGGATAAAATGTAGAATTAATGCACAAAAGATGAGTTAAATGCCAAGAAAAATATATAGAAATATGCACTTTTTTGCACTCATCATGGTACATTGAAGCTAGGAAAGCGAAGAACTGGTTATGTCAAGACCGCTTCCTTCAATGCATCGAATGACCGCTGACACTCGTCAGTCCATGCCCAAGATTTTTTTTTCCTAAACAAATCTGTCAAAGGGGCCACTTTATTTGAATAACCAACTATGAATCGCCGGTAATAGTTAGGTAAACCAAGAAAGAACGAAGCTCTCCAAGCTTCTTAGGTTCTGGCCAATCCAAAATGGCCTCTACCTTTTTCTGGTCCATATGCACACACCCTTGCGATATCACATGGCCAAGGAAAGTAATTGTGGTCTGGGAAAACTCACAGTTTTCCTTCTTCACATACAGACTCGCTTTTCTAAGCTTTGCAAACACTTTGCGAAGATGCATCGCATGCTCTTCCAAAGTCTCACTGTATATGACTATGTCATCCAAATATACTACCACAAAATGATCAATGTACTCGGAAAACACATCATTCATCAGGTTGCAAAATGTTGTTGGAGCATTCGTCAAGCCGAATGTCATAACACGGTATTCAAATGAGCCATACCTTGTTACCATTGCAGTCTTTAGTTCATCGCCTTCTGCTATGCGCACTTGGTAATAACCTGAGCGCAAATCCAATTTGGTGAAGAATTTAGCTTTGGCCAACCGATCAAACAAGTCTTCCACTAGTGGAATTGGGTACTTGTTCTTCACAGTTAACTTGTTCAAAGCCCTATAATCAACACACATACGAAGCGAGCCATCTTCCTTCTTTTGGAACAGAACCGGAGCACCAAATGGAGCTTTAGACGGTTGTATGTAGCCTTCCTCCAGCAGTTCAGAAATATGCTTGCGCATCTCCTCAAGTTCTAGCGGTGACATAAGATATGGTGCTTGTGCTGGCGGCCTTACCTATGGCACCAACTCTATCATATGATCGATCCTACGCCGTGGTGGTAGCGTCTTAGGAAGTTCTGCAGGCATCGTGTCTGCAAACTCTTCTAAAACTTCAGCTATTCCATCCTCTACTTCCACTACCTTTCCTGGTTTGATCTCAACAAACACGCATAGGAAAGTAGCCAAGCCATGGCGCATACTATCGTTCACCTGAACCGCAGACAAACATGGCTTAAGTGTCTTGTCTGGTTCACTTTGCCTCACCATAGGGACAAAACATGGATATTGAGGGTGCTGTATCAATATCCCATTCTTATGAGGTAATGGTGACGCCTTCGCCGCGCAAAAGAGATTCATGCCCAAAATCAGGTCAAAATCATCCATGACCATTACTAGAAAATCTAGCTTTCTTTTCCATTCTCCAACTTGCACATCTGTATTGCGAACTTTCCCTCGACTGGCTTGTGGTTCTGAGTTAATAGTTTTGATGGTGCTAGCCGCGCTAGTAACTGTTAAGTTCAATGTCATGGCAAGGTTTGGATGAATGAAAGACTTCGTTGCACCAGTATCAACCATTGCTAATACCTATTCTCCATTGATCTTCACATCAATGTACATCAGTCCAGAAGACATCTTCTTCTCCGTGTGTGCTTTGCTTGCAATGTTGGCCCCTGCCAACATCATGCTGAGCCTTCCCAGCATCGTGATGTTTCTCATCAGCACTTGCAGCGTCTCCGGTACCCTTAGTGCAGTTCTGATATGTAGAACAACTTGTTTCACCCTCATCAAGTTGTTCTGAGGACATCCTTCGTGCATGATTATCGCTTGTAGATTCTTGAATTAACGATTTGCATACCCTTAATGCAACTCTTTGGTCTGATCTTCGTCCCATCCTTTGCATGCCTTGTACTTTCTGTGTGGATCTTTCACTTCAAATACAATTCACAGCCAAACATAGAACAGTAACCAACTTCAATCAGCCTTTTATAATCCAGCGTGAACAGAGAGACCCTTAACCAGGGCTCTGATACCCGAATTTTCACAGGTTCGCAACACCCAAATGCTACAACCAACTTGACAATGGCAACTATGCTCCACAACACAATTTCAGCCAACTCGCACTTAGCCAATACTTCAACTTCTTGACTAATTCTCTATTCAACCCATACTAAATAGAGGTGCTGCTCACGAATCTTCCAAGCCTTCAACCAAATACACACACTCCGCTTAATGCATAAACAATAAGCCAAAATAAAGGGAAATATGCACCAACAGAACTTTTCTTTAAATCAGGCCTTAGCCTTTTATTTATTGTACACTTAGGGTTACACACTCTTTTTGTTCCGGATTACCCAATCCCTTCACAAGATCAGGCTTATATAGCCTTACAAAAAGCTATGTACAACTAACTGCAAACAGTTACAGATTTACTTTACAACTGGCAGTTAGCTAACTGTGCCAAACTTGCCAAACCGCTTGCCAAGCCAAACGGGGCCTTCCTAACAGTTAAGAAAGCATAAAGCAAACCCACTTCTCGTGTAACCAACTCCAACTGTCGAGGCCATGTGGCCTGCACATGTCATCCTGCATCGTTGCATGATGAACGCATTTGCCAGCCAAATATTGCGCCATCACGGCTGTGCATCATTCTGCCAATTTTGCAAGTGTGCTAATGCAAGTCTTGCTTGCATGCCTGCACGCCTCATGCATACAAGTTACTTGCCAAAATCATTTGGCATCTCGTGATGCTAATCTCGCATCCTTGGCCATGTCCAAACCATGTTTGGCACATGTCATTCTCTAGCTGTAACTCGAACATGCACTCAGAATACCGTTATTATGGTTTGCGTTGCACTATTATAGCTTCGCATTGTACCATTAAGGCGGAGTATTGGCATCTCTGACTTTGGCCAAGCCACTATGATGCGCCACCATGTCGCATCTTCACTTGGCCACTTGACAACACCGTTATAACTGTCCACTTCCATCCGATGTCCAGCCATGTTGGATGTCCGCTTCCAGTCCGTTGTCTAGCCATGTTGGTTATCCATTACCAGCCCGATGTGCAGCCATGTTGGCTGTCCGTTGCCAACCCGATGTGCAGCCATGTTGGTTGTCAGCTGCCAGTCCGATGTCCAGCCATGTTGGCTGTCCGCTGCCAGCCCGATGTGCAGTCATGTTGGCTATCAGCTGCCAACCCAATGTCCAGCGATGTTGGATGTCCGCTTCCAACCCGATATGCAGCCATGTTGGCTGAACATTGTCAACGTATTGGCTAAGGTCCAATGTTCCTTTTCCTACACAACAGAAGCTTTGGATGAAGCTTCATCTCAGGCTATGGCGCATCTTTTAGCACGCGCCATGCTAAAAACACAGGGTGTTACAATCTAAGTATTTTCCCTAGTCTGTTATCTTCAATATCTTCTAGAGTATCCTTCTTGAGAAAAAAGTCCAAATTAATAGTTTCACCCACTTTAGGAGGCACAAAAATTGTAGTTTTGGAAAACTTCTTAGGAACTTTCTTCGAAATATGAGCAGTTTCAGTACTTATACTTGTAATAGTTTTCCTGATATTTTTCGCCTTCCCAAAATAATGTGGTTTTTCATGAGATTTCTTCAGATAGTTGGCTGCATCTTTGCACACATCCTTGTTGTGGTTGATAATATAGCATTCTGGGAAGATACTCATTGGTTGCCTTTCATAAAAGAACTTTTGCCAGTATGTAACTCCTCATTTGTTATAGTCTTCACACCCCTTCGCATTGGCATTGAAAATTCAATGTTTACACATACTTTGACTGGTTCATTGCCTATTGGCATAGCATCCTTGGGTTGAATTGCAGTTACTTCTCCCATTAGTTCTCCCATTTTTGTTACTGATTAGACATTCATATGCTCTGGTAGCAGAAACTTGAGTTGGAGCCAAAATTGTTAAAAGCCCCAATGTTTCTCAGTATAAACCATTTCAAGTATATAATCATGAGCCACCAATAAATGTCTATTTACACTCCATGGCCTCTCTTCAATAACTCTATTCAGCATTTCTCATTTACTGAATTTGAAAATTATAAGATTTGGTTCAATCTCAACAATCCTCAGCTCCTTTTGGGTTATAAATGGCCAAGTAAACTTTATGAATTTTTCTACATTATCATAATTCATCCTTCCTTCTATTATAATTTTTCCAATAGCACTAGCATCCCAGGTTGAATCTTCTTCTTCATTCTGATCAGTTTGCTGATAAACCACCACTTCATTCGAATCACCAAGTCTAAAGTTACTTGTTTAAACTTGTTAACAAGATCATCAACTTGATTTGATTTATCTCTTTCCATATTACAGCTAGGTATGATATTAGTATGAGTAATTTCTGTTTTGCAGAGACGAACTTTTGTATTGATGAAGTTGTGAGGATTAGGGTTTGACTGAGATAAGTGATGAATATTCTCTTCAGTCTTTACTTCTTTTTCTGGATCCCCAAAATCACCCCTCTTTCAGATTCGATTCCGCCATCATGTGTATTTGATAATCTCGATAGATTTTCAGTCCATATCTTACGATAATTTAATCTTTCTTAAATTTACACATATATCCTCTGCACTTCATATTTAAAATTTTTGTTGTTAATTTTGAATTCAATACTCAGTTGTTTTGTTTGTTTGTTTGTTGTTTTTTTTTTTTTGATATCATCTCAATTTCTCCAAGGTTGGGTTTCTTGTTAATGACTTAGTATGTTAGTCACGGTTTTTTTTATCATGCAAAATTTTGATTCAACATTACTAGGTTAAGGTTAGGGACAATAAAGAATCGATGGGATTTTTTTATCATGCAAAATTTTGATTCAATATTACTAGGTTAAGGTTAGGGACAATAAAGAATCAATGGGATTTCGATGAATATCCCGTGAAAAGATTAAAACCACTCGAATCAACAAAATAATAGGTAGCAGTTTGTCAATTGTTGTTATTCGGTTTTCTACAGGTTTTACGTAGTAATCGGTTGATAAAACCAATACTAAACTACCGATTATGAAAGGATATATAAGTATTTCCCAACAATTTTTTTTCTTATTAGTCGCACGTAAAAATGCCAAATTTTCCATTACTAAGGTGATTTTTTATTTTTTTGAAAAATTAAGATTTCTATTTCTTTATTTAAGAAATATCTTTTAATAATTTCATCATTCGTTTAATCATAATCATCGACAATAGACGAAGACGGTAAGAAACTAGTTGGAATCCTAGCAACAAGCTGGGTTCCAACACCTTTCTAAATAACTATCCCTAATGTGTGAAAAAATAAATTACATCTCCTTGCATTAACATCAAATCTAGACAAACGATTGTGCAGTCTCTTCAAAAACTCAATTGTGTCATCACCGGGTTTACCAAACGTGGAATAGGCCAGAGCGTTAAACTTATACCTTTGAGATGCACATTTGTCGAGATATTTCTTGTTTTTGCGTGAAATGGCATTGCTAAGAGCTGAATATGTGATTTAAATAATCTCATTTCCTACTGTGATCATACATTTAAATTTGTGAAAAATATTTGTTACACAAATTATAGGCATAAAATTTGGAACCGAGAGAAAATTGTCTTGGTGCCTGAATCCGACATTCAGTATATTGACCAATTCATACCCTAGGGGGGAGCTGCCCCATTGTTCATAACTTCATACCTTTGCTTTGGACTCGCATTCCATGACCCAGAACCAGAACCAGAGTTATACATGATATATATACCGGTTTGCAATGCCCAATTCCAAGTACCGTCATTTATAAAACCAGATCTAACATTCTTCATTGGCGGTGTCTACTGAAGAAAACCTAAGTGTACTGATGGAATTCGCTGGGAAAATCACAGAAAATTTTGCAAGTGGAAGACGGAGAGATAGAGGAGAAATTATGGAATATAATGGGGTTAAGGGTAATGATAAAGATTCATCACAACATATTAAAGCCTGGTATATAGAAGATCAAACTGATGAGCGTTTGAAACAGTTGATATCTTGGGTTACAAGACGAAAGCTTAATCATCTGATAAATTACCAGGGGTATTTTTTAATTGATAACAAAACCTGTCATATCTTTGATTCGTTTAGAGCGAGATTAGATGAGTCTGAATTTCACTCACAGAAGAAGGTGATATGTTATGGCATTCCACCAGTTCCTTATGCGCCAGCTGATATATCTAAGCTAATCATGAATGCTTCGTTAGATGCAATTTCGGAATTGAAAAATATCATCGGTGCTAGTCATGGAAATATTGATGTGTGTAATGTTGTTTTAATATACTCGGGTCCTCTAATTTCTTCTGTGAAACTGGTTGGGGCCGTTGACGTAGAAGGCCGCACTTCGATGAAGCAAGGTAGTAATTAATTTTATTTATTAGTTTCTTAATATAAATATACTTTCATTAGATAAATAATATTTTTTTTAATAATGAATCATAATTACTTTTAAAATTCTTTCCAACCCATTACATTTTCTCATATCATATAACAAACAGTTACAAGTCGGTGGAAGGAAGCCTGGCTACAAGCTGGGCGCCAACCCCTTTTGAATTATAATTCCTAATTTATGGAAAAGGGCACCGCCTATTTTGTAATTCGCATTGTGACTGGTGAGGCAATTCCATAATCTTTTCAGAAAGGCAATTGTATCTTCACCTAATTCCCCTAGAGTAGTAAGTGCGAGGACACCGAAGCCGTAATCATGTGTGGAGCACTTTTCGAGGTATTTGTTGCATTTGCGGTTGATGGCCATGGAAATAGCGTGTCCAGGAGGGAAGCGTCGAGTTCCAGCACCGGTAAAGGCGGAAACTACTGTGACATCGAAGCAAACGTCCTTCCCTCCTTCCCAATTGAGCATAAGGATATCCGCTGGCTTTAAGTCTTTGGCGGAGTCAGATCGAAGTCCTAAGGAGGCTTCTTTTCTGGCAGATACATTGGCTTTGTAGCATATATCAAACACGGTATCTCTCGCAATATCATGTCGATATTTAATCCCTATATCCTTGGCACAGTGTAGAGCATGATTGCCGAAAACATCCATGAGTTTGTTGCAGCTGGAACAGAGACTATCGTCATTGAAGAACGGTATCCCGAGGCGATATTGGAGGACAGCTCGAAATTGTTGAGGCCCAACGGCTTGGCCAAGCCTACTAATATGAATAGCTTTGAGGAAGTCCATGGCATAAGGAAGCGGTTACTGTGCCATAAGAACAAGTCACGCTGGGATAATGAAAATTATGTAGGTAGGTTTTCCGACACAACTCCGAAGTATTTTGCTGCCGGTTTCTTAATTAGTAATTTTCTTAATTTTATTTTTTATCCTAATAATTATATATTCTAAGCAAGGTAGTAATTAATTTTATTTATTAGTTTCTTAATTTTATTTTTTATCCTAATATTATATATTCTTTTTCTTTTCCAGATTTCTTAGGGTTTGGGAAGATCGTGAATTATCTCTTTAAAGATTATCCTGATTACGCGGAGGGGCAGGATCTTATCTCCAGATTCGACGGAAGTGAAAAGTAACATTTCTTTTCCTTTATGTGCATTCCTCTAAATTATTAAAAATCTTAATAACTTGATAAGAATAGTCATGACATTCTTTTCCTGCTGGAAACTAAACTGCAGCACAAAAAAAATGCATTACATTTTGAGGAAAGTGAATGTGTATAACTACTGGCTTGCTAAAGGGATATGCATGCTTTGCTTAATTTGGAAAAACTACAATAGTATCAATTTGACTGTTCATAATTGTAATGGTAATTCTTGCATTCTCACATGCTTTTATGGTAGTCCAAACATATGTACACCGTGGTAGTTAAACCTAGGATTGTTACGCTTGATTATAATCAAGCATGGCATGTTGTAAATAATCCTTGGATTGCTGGTGATGATTGTAGTGTTGTTTTGCATGATGAGGCAAAAAATGGTAGATTCTTATTTGAGTTATTTTTTTCCCATATGCCTTCCAGCTTGAAGATGCAAATAGCATTCAAATTGAATCCGTTAAATGCTCGAAAGCATCCTGCGTGGTTTGAAGCACTAAAGGTTACAACCTTCTTTTATAGAGTGAATGACTATCTTGATGCTTACAAGGACATTGCTAAAGCCAGTAGCCAAACAGATGAGGATCTTCTTGATGCTATTGGGAAAATCCCTATTCAAGATTGGGATGATGGTATGGATCAAAAGGTTGTATTGGATCTGCAGAAAAGAAATTATAACTTCAATGGTCCGAAGGACTTCATTAGGTCTAATAGGAACTACACTCTACACAGCGCGGTGTCCGAGACTGCATTTCAGGTAATATTTGGTTTCTTTGGATTCTGAGTTGTAGAGTTTCTTTTATTTACTTGTTATTGTGTAATCAAATAAATTTTATTTCGTCCTTTGGTGTTATTCATGTTCAGTACTTCATTTAAGACTTGTAATATTATCTATGCTATTTGGTTTCATTTTTTATTTTTGTCATTTCTTTTTTCTGTTTGATCTTTTTGTCCATGTTTTCTTCACTAGTTGTGGATTCTTCAAAGCATTTATGTTCCTATATCATGTGGCATGTCCAGTCTTGAAATTGTGCTACCCATCACCTTGATGATGGTCTTTTGTTTCTCTTTGTGTTAGTTCTAGAAATCCATAAGAAAACTATGCTAAGCAACCGGTGCTTGTTTTCTTTACTGGTTCGATGCTGGAAGAAGAATTCATGAGAACCCATTGGTTTTGAAGAATTTGAGATGGATACTGGTGAGCCACCTTTTGTTGCTTTTGGATCTGATATATGGATGCTCTACCTGTGAAGGTCAGTCTTTGGGTTTTTGATTTTATTTTATTTTTTGTAAAAAAAATTGATTCTTCTTTTTTTCGTGTGCTTTGGTGAAATAGGGTTTGGTTGGATATGGTTGTGTTGTTTGTTGCAGGAGAGTGTAGAGTGGGATCATTAAAGTAAAGTTCCTGGGAAGATGCATGCTTGTGGCATGATCCTGATGTTGCAATGCTTCTTGGTGCAGCTAAAATCCTGCAGGATCATCTCCATGAATTTGCCTTCGCCAATCCTGTTAGATAGCTAGTTTCTTGACATTAAAGCAACTTTGCATAAGCTTAGATGTAAGATGGGCTTAGGTCTCACAAGCTTTTTGGAACTTAGAATACAGTTCAAACTGAAATATTGTAACATTAAACATGTTCAACGCTTAATTTTTGTTAGGTTGAAAATGTATCATGATGTTATTTTGTGCTTTTGACAGGGAGCTGTTGTCCTAGTTTTCCAATCAGCCAGGTAAGAAGCAGGGGGAGCAAAGAAAATGGTAGAAGATGGAATATTAGACGATTTTGATGGTATCTTTGGGCTGCACATCTCGACTGACCTACCAATTGGCTCCGTTGCTTCCAGAGCTGGTGCTCTGCTTGCTGGGAGTGGTTTTTTTTTTGCCGCATCAAGTGTAATTGTTAGCTTGACACCTTCTCTCACGTGAAGCTGATCCACTGGATTCACGGGTATCTGCCTTAATTTATGTTTGTTTTTGTGTTAATCATCTGTTATTCTTGTCTCGTGGAGTTTTCCATTTATCTTTCCTCATTTTTTGTTAATCCATCTGTTGATTCTTCGTGATAAATGTGACTTTTCAAAAACTAAAAATATTCGCCGTTGGTTTGAAAACACATATGCCGACTCTCATTTTTTCTCTTTCTTTTTCCGTCGAATCCACCTTGTTTATATTCATGATTGCATCTGGAAGTGGGGAGCATGAATTTTCGAACAAATGAAGATGTCAAATAGCAAATATGTATCAACCCCCTTTCTGTCTACATAACTGAAAAACAAGCATTGTTTTGTTCAGGTTGGAACAGTTGGAAAATTCAAAAGAGGTGGGCCATTCAGTGTTATTCCAGATTCTGAATTGGAGGGGCCTTCTTAACAGAGAGCTTTATGCAACTCAAGATACGAATCGAAGAGGTAAATCCATTAACATCTTTACCCTTATTCCTTATTATGGGACTGAATCTCTTCAAGACTTCAACTGACACTGACAGGTTATCAAGGCACAAGCTGATGTTCAAAGATGCAGTGCTACTCTCAACTTCTCCCAAGATAACTGCTAACAACAAAGCATTACGTAAGCATTTCGAAAACGTTGTAGGGGATACGCTGGGGGACTGATAATGTCAAAGACATGCATTATTGAGATCTGAAGACTTCTCATTTTACTCCGAAGTAACTCCAGGATGCCTCTTTTTCGTAGGCATGAAACACATGAAAACCCTGCATCTTGGAATTGTGCGTTACCGTGAAAAAATTGGTGATGATGAATTATTTGTACTTCCTAGACATACTAAAGTTGTCGTAACAGAGAATAATCGAATGAAATCTGTATTAGTTGGCCTTCAAGGTATTGTTGTCAAGAAGGCTGTTGGTCTTGTTGGTTGGCATCGGCTGGTAAGTACTAATCCTCTTTAACTTTGCTTTGTCAAAATTAGTGCAAATTGCGGTGTTTTTTCATCGTCTCGTAGAACAGTCATTTTATGAAAGTAAGAATGGGCATGTTAGTCGTTGTTTGAATAAGCAATATATGTAACAATTGCGACGAACCGAAAGGCTGGGGGTAAAAAAAATTTGATTTTTTGTTTCCGGATCTAGCACACGCCTTGCATTCACTTCTCTGAACAACTGTTTCCATAGGTGATCAGCTCACTCTCTGAAGATTTATTTGGTCAATTTCTTTGATTTGACTGGAAATCTGTAGTTTTTCAACTGAACATGTATGCGTTGACGTTACCACATTACTGTTGTTTATGGTTGTCGAACTGGAGGATAACCATGTAGAAGATGGAACCTAGATTAGGGCTTGATATCCGTTGTGGTTTGAATTTTCTTTATTTGTCTAGCTAGCTTTTGGTTAATATAGGTGATGGCAAAGAAGTTGATGTGGGGCACGATCTATCCATGAAAGTTACAACAGTAGACGAACTAATGCTTCCTAGTGGTAGACCTTGGAACTTAGCACTTCCCAACATAGTGTTCTGCGAAGCTACAGCAAAAGGCGTCACCACCATACGTATTTCTCGGCGGAATGAGAAGAATAGATTTACGCCAACTGGTGACTTCAGTTCTATATGATGTTAGAGATTGCTCGAGGATGAATGGTGTCAATCTTCTTCGACTATGGCAGATAATTTTCCCTGGAAGAAATTGTGGAAGCACAATATTCTGTGTTCTTAACTGGATGATGAGGTTGTGTAGGTCTACATTCTAAAATGGTTGGATCTTTATGCTAACTGGAGTTACACGTAAAGCGGAAGTTCAAAAATGAAAAGGGTGATTGGGTTACATATTACAAGCAATCCTCTATTTGGCCTGCTCTTAAGTGGGTCATGAATGAATTACTGGTGATGGGAAGGATGAGTCTGTCTGGAAGGAAATCTGGTCGAAGGATAAAGCTTTGGTCGAGATTTTTTAACCTAACTTCCTTAAATACATGGCAGTTTCTTAATTTGTGTCTTCTGTTAAGGTGTCGAGTACAATTTCCATAGCTATTATTATTGTCATCTTTTCATGTTTCTTGTGGTTGTCTGCCGAAAGAAAAAGAAAAAAAAAGTCTGGTGGTAACTACATTTCACCTGGTACTGATGGGTTCTGAGTGAGCTTCTTCACAATATTTCCCTCCCACATTTTTCCTGTTTACCTTCCTTCTCAAAATATTAAAAGTAATTCTATTTTTGAATTGTATTTTTCCTGGATGTGTATCTCGCACTGGAACAATTCTAAATTATTATTAAGTTTAAAAAATTAAAAATAACAACGATTAAGTTTACAAAATTAAAAATAACAACGAAGAGAGGAGTGAGAGATTCGATCTCTCGAACCCTATCACGCTAGCTAGCGGTCAGACGACACATACCGCAATGTTTCTTGTGTATGTTCAACTTATATATTATAATTATACAAATTTTATCATATTTCATCAGGTATACAAACATTTTTTTTTTTATATATTTTAGGATGATATAAAGATGACTAAGAATTTTCGATTCATGGTTCGATTCTCAAAAGTGAAAAAATCGATTTGCGTTGCGATTTATGATTTCACAACCTTATTTAATATCATTACGATGAATGTCTTCATTCTCTGCTTCACCATCACCACCATCCTACTATCTCGAAGTTCAAAAAATTTAAAACAAACTTCGTCTCGAAGTTGCTGATTGTCGAGAATTGATTGTTGAGAGAGAGATTCGAACTCCTGAATTGATGATAATTGTTGAGAGAGACATTCGAACTCCCGAATCCTATCCCGTGAGTTAGGGGTCAGACCACCATACCACAACAATGTTTCTTCTGTGCGTGTTCAACTTAACATTATAACTATACAAATTTTATCATATCTATTCATCAGGTTTTCATACAAACATTCTTATTTTTTATAGTTTAGGATAATATAAAAATGACTAAGAATCTTCGATTCACGATTCAATATACGATTCGATTCTCAAAAGTGAAAAACCGATTGGTGTTGCGATTTACGATTTCACAGCCTTGCTTAATACCATTACGATGAATGTCTTCATTCTCTGCTTCACCATCACCACCATCCTACTATCTCCTTCCTAAGTTTCAACACCATTTTTATCTCCTCCTCCTTTACATATCACCACCGCCAAGAAAGCCTAATTCTTTTTCAACCCCCACAAAATCTAGGGAAGCACTATCTAGTCTGTTTTACCAATCACCAGTGGGTAGTCCATAGAGACAACAAAAAATAGTCATAGTTGTGCGCTCTGTGGTCAGTGTGGTGGCGGGTCTAACAGACAAGACTCCCTATTGGTTTTCCTCACTTTTCATAAAATGGTAGAAAAACAATAGATTTCATACCCGCATACTCCAGAACAGAATGGTGTGGCAGGGCGTAAACATATGCAGATTGTTGAAATGGGACTTTCATTGTTTTATTAGGCAAGTACTCCATTGAAATATCTGACTGATGCTTTTATCACTGGCACCGCATATCTTATTAATTCACTTCCTTCGTCTAAATTGAAGATGAGATCACCCACCAAAATTATAAGATTTTACGAGTTTTTGATCGCATGCGTTTTCTGTACCTTCGAGATTATGTCCCAAGTAATATCCTTGTGTTTTTCCTGGATATATGTAGTCAAATTCATAAAGGTATCGTGTCTTCACCCGGAGACAAGGCGTATATATTGCTCAGCATGTTGTTTTAACGAAATATGTTTTCCATCTCAGATCACACCACAAAAACTAATCGCCGAATTGGATCTATGTATTAGCACTTACGAGGATTGGATCTCTGCGCTCCCATCCTCACATCTAGTACCTACACACAGTTAATCAACTTAATGCATGTCGAAATTCGTCCTTCTTGCCCATCTCGGTATTTATCACCAAAGGTCCATAGTCTCTTGCACTATATTTTTACAACTGTACCGATCTTCATGGTCTCACTACATTTTTATCTTTGATAAGCATCGCGCGCACGACAATAAATAATCTCCTTCCTTAGATACTTTCAAAAAAGTATTCCATCCATTTGTAAAGAATCTCCTTCTTTGTCTCTTAGCTAGAATCACCAACTTCGTGTCTGACTTCATCATTTGCAAATCCATTTTCCATCACATTTAATATAACCTTTATGTTAGAGCATTGCTCGGTCGAAATCACAAGTGTTTCTATCTCAAGCTTGTTGTTAAATTTAGTTGATCAAAACTATATCTTAATTTATAATATATGATAGTCATGTCTCAGATTAGGTTAGAAGTGTGTAGTTGAGTATTAGACTTCACGACGTTCACCCTTTGAAGAAGAAGATCTACTGAAGACTTTGGAGGAACTTCGTCGACAAAAGGTATGTGAAGACTAAAACTTTTCTGTCACTCTAATGTCTATTCAGTTCTATCTACTATATGAGACTACGTCGTATGTCTATATAGACTTTGTATTATACACACATTGAAATTTCGAGTTGAGTTTATCTCGTTAATATAACCCTCAAAATATGAGTTTAAAGCTTAGAATGCTTCATTCATCTACTTGACAACATTAGTTAAGAACATTTCACTTTGTTGGAAACTAATTACCAAATCAAGATGATCATGTGAGAATTACCTTGAACATCGGACATGCTATGTGTGGGACAATAATTTGATATTAATTCAGGATGTTTCGTATTGATCAGATAATCTGAATGTCTTCATTATCTGTCTCACCATCACCACTACCACACTATCTCTTTCCTAAGTTTCACCACCACTTTTATCTCCTCCTCCTTTATATATCACCATCGCCAAGAAATCCTAATTCTTTTTCAACCCCCACAAAATCTAGGGAAGCATTATCTAGTCTGCTTTACCAATCACCACTGAGTAGTCCATAAAGACGACACCAGAAAAAAAAAGTCATAGTTGTGCGCTCTATGGTCAGTATGGTGGTGGGTCTAACAGACAACACTCCCCATTGATTTTCCTCATTTTTCATAAAATGGTAGAAAGCAATAGATTTCATGCCCGCATACTGCAGAACAGAATGGTGTGGCAGGGCGTAAACATAGGAAGATTGTTGAAATGGGACTTTCATTGTTTTAACAGGCAAGTACTCCATTGAAATATTGACTGATGCTTTTATCACTGGCGCCGCATATCTTATTAATTCACTACCTTCGTCTAAATTGAAGATGAAATCACCCACCAAAATTATAATATTTTACGAGTTTTTGGTTGCAGGCGTTTTTTGTACCTTCGAGATTATGTCCCAAGTCATATCCTTGTGTTCTTTCTAGATATAGTCAAATTCATAAAGGGTGTCATGTCATCACCCAGAGAAAAGGCATGTATATTTTCTCAGAATGTTGTTTTGACGAAATTCAGTTTCCCTCTCAGATCACACCACAACAACTAACCCATTCGTAAAGAATCTCATTCTTTGTCTTTTAGCTAAAATCACCAACTTCGTGTCTGACTTCACCATTTGTAAACCCACTTTCCATTACATTACTGTAACCTTTGTGTTAGAGCATTGCTCGGTCGAACTCACAAGTGTTGTTATCTCAAGCTTTTTATTAAATTTAATTGATCAAAACGATATCTTAATTTCTAGTATACTGATAGTCATATATAGGATTAAGATAGAAGTTTGTAGTTGAGTATTAAACTTCACGGTGTTCACCATTTGAAGAAGAAGATCTATTAAAGACTTTGGAGTAACTTCGTCGACAAAAGGTATGTGATGACTAAAACTTTTCTGTCACTCAGATGTCTATTCAATTCTATCTACTATATAAGACTACGTCGTATGGCTATATAGACTTTGTATTATACAGACATTTAATTTTCGAGTTGAGTTTATCTCGTTAATATAATCCTCAAAATACGAGTTTAAAGCTTAGAATGCTTCATTCATCTACTTGACAATATTAGTTAAGAACATTTCGCTTTGTTGGAAACTAATTATTAAGTCAAGATGATCATGTGAAAATTACCTTGAACATACTACATGATATGGGTGGGACAATTATTTGAAGTTAATTCGGGATGTTTCGTATTGATCAAATAATCATTTAAAAATTACTTGAAACTAGTGGCATGTGTAAGATTACCATTGTCGTTACTCTAAGGATGTTTCAAATTGATTATCGAGAGTTTTTAGAATTGCTACCAACATCTGGAAACAACACAGTATGCGTACCATGTATGCGAACCGTGAAACTAGTTTGGGTTCGGAATACTTGTTTGTGAACATGTTTACCTGTGATAGGATCAGAACTCTTGTTTTCGAATAGGTTTACTAGTATATGTACGGAACTCTTGTTTGCGAACAGGTTCACCTGTGATGGGTCCGGAGTTATATTTTGTGAACAGTGTTTGCGAACATCAAAACTAGTTAAGGTCTGGAACTATGGTTTGCGAACTCAGTTTGGGAACTAGTAGTTAAGTTCTAAAATCGGCAGCAAAAGGCAACTTGTTCACATAATCCATATGCAAACTAAAATTTCTGTAATCATGAACTCGGGATTGTTTGCGAATTAAAGTCCAGGGATTATAAATGCCTTAAAAGGTATGCGAACTCAATTTGGAAACCATGGCATAATGTTCATGAATCGTTTATAGTATATGTACCTTGTACAATTACTAATCAAGCCGAATGTCTCAAATGCTTCACATATATTTCCATAAGATATTGAGCATTTGAACAACTCTCTTAAACACATATTAAATACATGTTAATCACGTATCTATATCCTGGTTTATTGTCAAATTGAATCTAGAAGTGTTTTATGAAAATGTCTAAGCTAAAAGTGTTCATATGGCCAACTTCGGTTAACTGTTATTGAGCCAACGTGTTATACACGTTTATGTACGGTTCACCCATATCTAAATATAAGTATATTTCATTTGTGTGTATCAACCATCTAACGATTGAGATTGGTTTCTTTATTTGTAAGCCAACTTAGCTTGAATCTCAAGACATATTTTCATCGAACGACGAATATTGATTGCTTTGATACCAAGCTATCATACCTTTGATTCTAAGCATACCCTGATTTGAAAGATTATATAAGGATAACCTCTAGAAGATGGGAAAACTAATCCCTACACTTCCGTGTGTCCTAGTTGTAAACTAGAGCCATTTCTATGATCTCAACCTAGGTTTTCAGTTCTTCTGAAAACCATTACTAGGTTTAAAGACTTAAAAGACTTCGCTTTGGATTCGTGAAGCTAGGTACAACTATTTATCTTTGTAGTTGTGTATCCTGATCTTATACCTATCTATCTATTGAGTTAATCTTCACTAAGATTATCTCGAAATTATCTCCAATAGGTAAGATACAAATAAATCACAAAGTTCTTCGTCTCTGACTTTGTAGTTCTACAATAAATTGTTCTATCTATTTAGTTAGGTGATTGTGAGGTGACTTATAGGCTTCACTCGGTATTGTAAGAACGGAATATTAATTGGTTTTCGTTCACCTTTATTTTTGAATCAAAAGATGGAACAAATAGAATAGACATATCTGTGGGAGACATATTTGTTTGTAAGTCTTCGGCTTTGGGTCGTAGAAACTTCTAGGCTATAAAGGACGTTAGCTAGGGGAATCAAGTGCCCAGGGTTTTGCGAGACTCAAGAGGCGTAAGGAACGCGACTATACCTTAATTGGTATGAGTTAAGACTCTACTACATTCTAGTCCCAAGTTAACTTTTCAGTAAGCTAGTGTCTGTAGCGTCTTAATATAGTATAGTGTTCAAGTCTGGACTAGGTCCCAAGATTTTTCTGCATTTGCGGTTTCCTCGTTAACAAAATTTCTGGAGTCTGTGTTATTTCTTTTCCGCATTATATTTTCTTTATATTAATTGAAATATCACAGGTTGTGCGTATATAGATTACAATTGTTAAATCCAACCTTGTTTGTTGGATAAGACTTGATTGATCTTGGATATTAGTCTTTGGTACCATCCATGTTTCTCTTCCCCTACAATCAGCCGTATTTGTTTAATTACTGATCGTATAGAGAAAAAGATAAACTACTTTGGTATTATTCTTCGATTTAGTTTTTACTCTCGAAATCATATTAAGGTTTAGTCCATGCAGGTTTTCGAATGAAAAATTTGGGTGAGGTGTTATACCCCAGCGTTTTTCAATTGGTATCAGAGCAGGCAAACACGTTAAGACCTCGTAAGTCTGTGTTTGGAGCAATCTGATTATTATGGACATAAGTGTATCTCTATAAACGTACCGCCAGTCTTCGGTGGCTCGAATTACTTATGGTGGAAAATTTATATGTGTTCCTTTATATAAGCTCGTGAATTTTAGACATGGGTTCATGTGGTAAACAGTTATGATCCTCCAATAGTTATGGTAGAAGGTGTAGTTGTTGCAAAATATATAGCGAGATATACTGAACCCAAAATTAGTGATGCAAAGCATAACTCTGACAAATTAAAAGCTATTATTCACGTAATAGTCCCAGATATTCAACACCATGTGACTATGTGCACTAAGTCTAAAGATGCCTGGGATATCTTGGAAACCGTATTTGAAAGGAATACCTCTGGGAAATAAGCTAGGCTTCAAAACCTAAATTCTGATTGGGAAAACCTTTGTATGGCTGACGAAGATTCATTTGATGAATTTTATCAAAAAAATGTCTCAGTTAATGCATCATTTGCATTGGGTAAGACTATTCCTGAAAGGGACATTGTGATGAATTCTCTGGTCTCTACCATATATACGATTGTAAGAAACATGCCGTTGCAGAAGAAAATAACCTTGAAATACTTTCCAGGAATAATCTTGTTGGAAAGTTAAAGATCTTTGATCACGAACGAATATCCAAGGCTGGGAAGGATATTGCGCTCAAAGCACAAAAGAACATAGATTTACTTGTTAAGAGTAAAAGTGTAGGCGACTCTGTGAAAGATCCGATTGAAACTGAATCATCAAATGAAGATCTTGAAAATTCAGTTTCCATGATCACGAGACAGTTTAGAGATCTTCTTTTGAAGAGAAGTAAACAATTCACCATAGAAAAACAGAAATCGTCAGTTAAACCACATAATCGACTTCCTCCTAAGAACATGGAATCTAATGATAATGATGATGGGGATATGCCACAATGCTTCAAGTGTAAAGGTTTCGACCACTTTACTAATAAGTGCGCAAATCGTAGGAAATACACTGGCAACAAGGTTCTTGATGAAACATCCGATCACTATAATTATATGGAGGATAAAATGTCTAATGTAGTACTCCTTGGTGAAAGTATCTATTTTGATGATTGTAGCAACAGTCATATCCATATTGATGGTTTTCATGTTAATACTTCAAAAGCACTAGAGGAATTAATGGACTTTTCACTTACTTATGAAAATTCTACTTCTAATGGATTTTTCAGGTCCTCAACTATGTCTAGCCGCATGCACTGACATGGTTTCCTAACCAATTTCCACTTTGATATGCACATTTTGTATCATTAAGGGTCATGAAATCTCTAAATGTTTCAAGTACAAAGATAAAGTTAGGTATGTCAATAAACTGCAACGGAAAGCTAGTCGTTTGGAAAACAAGCTTAAACTGTTCCAAATGTCAAAATCATCCAAAGTATGTAACATTAACACTTCTCCTAAAAAGTTACTCCTTCTGTTTCAAAAAGACCGTCCTCTATTCTATTTTGGTATGTTTCAAAATTATGTCCAGCTTCTGTTTATACTCATATTTTTCCAATGAACTCTCTAGTATACCTTTAAGTTTCAATATTTCTAAAATCTTTTTTAATGGGACCCAATCTGAAATATTATTGAAATTTGTGTAAATAAGGAAACAAATATATCCTTCATTCCTTTTTGTATTTTCTATTTACAATTCCATATAAAATTTAGGTAGTTTTTATTACTAACAGTTTTATTGAAATAAATTAGGCAAGTAATTAAGGGTAGGAGTGTAAACTATTATGGTCTCCTTAATATCTTGACAAATTCAAAGCAGACTGTCTTTTTGAAACAGATGGAGTATTTCAAAGGAAAAGGTTATATCTTTGTGTAGATAAGGTCTACATGACCTACAAAGATGGATCTACTATCCATGCAAGAATCAAGTGGTGAGTCATCTTTTGCTTACCCCAACACATCCTATTTGTGTTTTAAGTGCATCTTGTCTCATATGCCAAATAAAAGGATATAAGAAATGTGCACAATTGGGCTTTTGTGTCGAACTATTCCAGTTTACATCTCGAATATTATTACTTGAATTTCCACCTCTTTTATTCATCTTACTCAATTTTTCAAGTAATGGTATTGAGAAGAGCTCATCAAAATAAGGAAGGTTAAATCCGACTTTTATACCCTCTTAGGATTACTTGTTCTATAGTACATGAACCCTATTACCACTTCATATAGGTTCCGTATTCTGCATTCGTGTACCTTCATTGAAACTCTTTCTATAAGAATTTGCTTGTCGAGCAGTATTATTTGTGTATTCACAAACCCATATTCTAAAGAATTATGGAGACTCCAACCACCATTCCAACTCTTGTAAAAGATATTTCTAAGACTTTTGATTCATCGACTATGAAGAAAAAAGAGATTTCTCATTCTTTTAATACCACTTTGAAGAGGAAAAGAAAGAATATGAAGAAACCAAGATCTAACAACTCAAGTCTTCAAAAGTTTTCTTTTATTCTTGAAGAGTTGATGAAAACCAGGATGGAGATGCAAGGAATGAAAGCTAATGTACTAAGATCTCTGGAGATTCAAAAGGCCCTGGTCAGACAACAGTCAAAAAGCTTTGTTGGAATTGACTCCCATCTCCATGAACCATATGCTTCAATGTCTGTTGATGACAATGAGTTTGGGAACAACAAAGAATTTTTCAAGAATCTTAATGTGTGCGAAACTTCCTGTGAGAATTTATTCTTGTATTAAGAACGATAACTAGGGTTTGGTATAGCATATATTATGATTACACAAGCTATTTCAAATGATTTTCATCTTGCATGTTTTTAGATTCATTTTTTTACATTCTAAGTTTTTGGAAGATGAACTTGCAACAATTAATCTTATTGGTTTTATATATTGCAAAATTTCATATGAGATATGTTAGAGCACTGCTCGCTCGAATGCAAGCATTGCTATCTCAAGCTTGTTTGTCAAGTTTAGTTGATCAAAAATACATACTTGATTTCTAGTCTGCTTATAACTATGTCTCGGATTAGGATACAAGTGTGTAGTTGAGCATTAGACTTCACGACATTCACCGACTGAAGAAGAAGATCTACTGAAGATCTTGGAGGAACTTCATCAACAAAAGTTATGTGGAGACCAAAACTTATCTATCACTCAGAAGTCTATTCTATTCTATCTTCCAATGAGACTAAGTCGTAATATCTATATAGACTTTGTGTTTATATACATTTAAAATTTCGAGCTGAGTTTAACTCATATATCTATCTCTCAAAATACAAGTTGAAAGATTTCATAAGATATCAATCAGGCTCACAAATTTCTATCTGTTCGATTGCAGATTGTATTGACAAATTGAGATATAACTCTTGGATGTTTTTCCTTGATTGAGTCTGGCTCTCTAGTTGATTCTCTTGGAATTATATTGGAGTTAGTCCATACATATTGACGAAAGAAATATTGGGTGTGGTTGTTAGACCCCCGTTTTTCAATACAGTTTGGTGTTCAATCTGGACTAGGTCCGGGGGTTTTCTGCATTTGCAGTTTCCTCGATAACAAACGTTCTGGTGTCTGTGCTATTTCTTTTTCGCATTATATTGTTTATATTTATAATTGAAATGTCACAGGTTGTATGTAAATCAATCAAACTAGATACATCCATCCTTGTTTGTTTGATACGACTTGATTGATTCTTGGATATTGATTTTTGGAATCGTCCAAGTACTCTCACGCGTAAATCAGGTTCATGGACTAGTCTTTGTAATTTTCAGATTGTGTGATAAAGAGATATAACTCTGAATATTATTATTTGATTGAGATTTTTTAAGTTGAACTCTCAGAATTGTATTTAGGTTTTGTCCATACAGGTTGCCTCAGAAAAAGTTGATGGTGTATTTTGGTTCCCCCGCATTTTCACTCATATTAAACCCCTCCACTGGTTTCCCAAAATGCCAACTTTTCTAACTTGAAGTTGTTGGTATTTCTTGTTCTTTTTGTTTGTTTATTCCATATTATCTTCCTTTTTATATACTGTGCGTGCAAAATTATTTGTCCAACAATCCTAGAGATTGGTGATGAATGATTGATTTCTAATCGTCGATCAAACTATTCAGAAACTGTCGATGAATAAATGGAGGGGTACCTGCAAAGATACTCCGAAACTCAAGTTAGACTCTAAGGAAATGAGTACATTATAAGATGAATATAAGTTGTGTACTCTTTAAGTTTGGACTTCAGTATCTATTTTTAAATAGAAAACAAATCTAGTTGTGAGGGATTTGTAGTAATACTACCAACCACCCATATTTGAATTCGTCTCATCAGGATTTGTAGTTATCTTAAATAACCACCAAAAATCCATGTTTTCCTCATCAGGATTTATATTTATCTTAAATAACCACGAAAAACGATTTCTTTCTTAGAAGGAATGTTAGGCTTAGTGGACCGTGTCGTGGGTATTAGAAGCTGAAGAAAAAGAAAGGTTATGAATAAACTACCAACTTTTTCATTTGGCAACCTGTATAGACAAACCCTAATACAATTACAGGTAGGTCAATGAAAATACCATTGAAAAAGATTGTATATAAAGTTTTTCTCTTTCTTGTCCACAATCAATATGTATATACCAAAGATTCGTGAACCTGATCGCGTAAAAGATTTTTTGGATGATCTCAAAAATCAATATCCAAGATCAATCTGGTCGTGTCCTAATTAAGAGGATATGATTTCTAACAAGTATGAAAGTTGCAATCTATCTCTTAAGAACAATTATTGTTTTTGATCTCAAATAATAAAAACTTAAACTAACTAGATTGTACTACTTGTGCTAATCATACTATTAAGATAAATAATATAACGCGAAGAAATAAAAACACAAGATACCAGAAACTTTGTTAACGAGGGAAACTGCACATACAGAAAAACCACGAAGACTTCGTCCAGCTTTGAACACCATATTGTATTAAACCACAACGTATTACACTAGCCTACTATCATACTTCAGAATGGATGGTAGTTGAGACTGAATGAACCCTCAAAGCAATTCAGGTGCAGTTTTGTTCCTTACTTTTATTATAAAAACTGGTGCAATTGTAATACAGGTGTACAATATTGCACACATGTAAACTTACCAACATATATATCATATAACCATTAATGAACACTGGTGTATGTATATCTTTTTTTAATGTTCTTCATCGAATAAGTATGTATATGGATCGACCAGAAAGGTCTTCAATCTATTCAATGATTCAAAGTAGTGTTCAAACTGGTTCTTGCTGATCATGCTTTAATTTGCTTGGGTAAAATATCCTATGATAATATGTACAAACCAAACAACTTAACCAAATCTTATGCATTTATTTCAATCTCCTTTTTCACTTTTGGATTTTCCCACATGGTGTGTAGGATTGCTTGCACAACATCTATTTTCCTTGGATAAGCCGGCTTCTTCAGGTTCAATATATTTATCACCGGACCACACGTCATTTAATTTTTTATTTTTTTTACATCTTCTCTTTAGGGATGTTTTTACTTCCTAAAAATTTCGGTACGAGCATGCATAATTTTTTATTTTGAACCTCGTACCATCCCGAATCCAAAAATTAGAGTTTAACTCTTTAGGGAAGTTTTTACTTCCATACATATATTTTTTCAATACGTTAGGGATGGTTTATCCTGGCGGTATTGTCTCACACTTTTCAATACTGAATCTGGATTCTTAAACCATTCATCTTTATTTTTCTCAGTTTTTGGAGTTTCTTCCTTTTCTTCTTTATTAAAAAATAAATCTAAGATATGATAAAATGGGTTTTCCTTTTGCTTATGTAGTTGGAACTCGGTGAACCACACTTTATTAGGATTTTCTTTCTTATTTTTTCATCATTCTCAAAAAGATTATTTACAAAGTCACTCAGTGCATGGAAACCGGATCTGTAAGGTTTGTTTTTATCTAGGAAAATGCAAAAATGGAAATAAGAATCAAGAAGCATACATATATAATACCCAAACTTTTAGGAGCCGGACGCCGGAAAATGAACGGCGGTCCCCTGGATATAGTCCTTTCAGGCAGTGGCCGTTTAGTCGCTCTTAGTAAGGCGTAGAGCAGTAGCGGTATTCACTTTTCCTGTTACAGAATCGACTCACTCGCCATCTATTTTCATTGTTCAACTCTTTGAAAGAAGGAATGGCGATTGGAGTTGGTTGGAAGCCCCCGGTGGGACTGGACATTCTGATCGACCCGCTTGGCTACTCACGTAGGAAGCTCAGTTATTAGGCGAATCCTCATTACTAATCGAATCGAAAGGGTCTCTGGATTGATCAGATAGCCATAAAAAAATCTATATGTCTTTGATATATCACAAAGGTGTACAACTGTGTATAGAGCTACAAAAATCTAATAGATCGGACATCCATGCCAGCACAGAACAAACCATATATCCATGAGATATCACATAGGTGTACAACTATGCACGCTCGTACCGAAATCTAACCAAAGCATGTATACCCACAACACAATCCATATATCCCTGAGATATCATACATGTGTACAAATCTATACACTTCTACAACAAATCTAATAATTAAATACAATGACGGAGCCAGACATTTTCTCAAGTGGGGGCGAATTCATATAGTAAACTTCGGTGCATAATAGCGAGTAACAGCCGCTCGATTTTTTTTTTGACAATTTTATTTACTCTTTAGTTTTTACTAAGTGAAAAGGAAATCACAAAATATTTTAATTACATTAAACGTAGAAATTTAGATGAATTTTTATTTTTAAGTCACACATTTGATGTATTTTTATTAATTTGATATGAGTTTTATAGTATTTATTCCATTAAAAATGAAAATTTAATTCTATTTTAACATATTTGTCCCCGCAAGATCCGTAAATTACAAAAATGGCAAGCCTATACCAATGGAATTTCAAAATCAAGTGGGGGCTGGGGACCCCATTTGTCCCCATCTCCCTCCGTCCCTGATTAAATATGCGCGCCTACAAAATAGTCCACATCCATGGAACAACATACTAGTGTATGAATATGTACACTACTAATATTTTTTTTAATTATTTTCCTTTATTTTATCAGTTTTTATTCATATTTATCACATGAAAAACTAGGCACCACATCATTGAACTCGACAATTACAATACTTTTTTTTTGCACATGTGCATTATCAAAACTGTGCCAATGATTATAACATCTTTACCTCTTTTTAAATAACTAGTGGCGTAATTTGTACACATAATTACTGGGACTGAACTAGCTAGTATTTTGGACGGGTTTTTGGAATAAATCGTCTTTTTCTTGCTCTGAGATAACGTGGTGCATTTTGATAAACACAAGGCACAAAATCAAAATTAAACGTTAATTTATTTATATTTATAATAGATAAAACATAAAATACTAGATTTTATTTATAACAAAAATAACACCATCATTTATAATAAAAACAACACCAAGTTCGACATACGGCAACTTCCAAAATAACAGTACAAAAATTCACATACCATTGGCATACCTAATCCTTCATCTTGCATTTTCCTCGTGCAGATGAAGTGGTAAGGCATGCAACATAAATATTACAAATATATTATATTTGTTATAAACATAAGTTTATTTGGTAGATGCCCATTTAAGTGGGACCCCATTATTTGAACATCAAGTATGTAAACTCTATAAATAGAGTCTCAAACCTTTGTAAACACACAAATATTAATAGAATTTCTCTCTCTCTTCTCCCCTTTACTTGTCTCTTCTTCTCTCTTTTTCTAGTTTACAATACGTTATCAAACACGTTGCTCTACTAGTTGGAGAATACCGAGAGATTCGGATCCGAACAAAAAATGGAGAGATTTCTTAACCTTTCGTATTAAGTTCTTTCTGTTTTAAGGCTTTTATCATGTAAACAAAGACTGTAGCATTAGTTAATGTTGGTTCACGTTTGATATCAATACTAACATTATTTTAATCTTTTGTAGATTTAATTGGACCAAGATCCATGTTATCTCAAACAGTATGTCTCGAGTACAAGGACATCAAAACGCCAACAAACACTGACGTGTATGCTTATTTTTCTTGGCATATTGTACTGTTTTATTTACGTGATTAATATTTTTTTTTTCTTTTTGTTTTTTAGTTAATGATAGCCATTAACGGTCAATGCTATTTTTCCTTTTCTACACGCAACACGCTGTATCCTTCGACGGATTTTCTATATATTCCCAAGTCTATTTATGGGGATGTGGGTGATTAACTTGCCAAATAAGTTGGATCTTCCTCCTTCTCTAATCTCCTTTACAGGAAAGAAAGAAAGAAAAAAAAACTATTGAAGGATGGTTTAGAGTTTCTATTCCTTTAATGAAATTCTAATCACAAAAAAAAAAAATTGTGTTCCCGATTGCCTTACGGTATCTAATCATATGCATGGTTGAAAAACCTACGACCAATTAAGTTTGGTATCCTTGTCTTTTAGAGAAGGATCATGTGATTTACATATATGGTTTCTATTTTATTTATTTATTTTTATACAAGAAACCATCCTTCAACCTCAAAGTAGGTTTCCTAAGCGATAACTAAAAAGACAATATTTTTATTTTGTCGATACGAGTTTGATAAATCATAAAAACCAATTTCTGTGAATTTTCTCACTGGTTTCTATAAGATAAGAGAAAATAGATTGGCTTATTTTCTAAAATTTTGCCAATAACGGTTTGATTTTTCCTATTCAGGAAGATTGATCGTTACAAACAAATTTTTACGATCAAATATGTACGGTTTTATCTCATAATAAACCATTGGTTTCCATTTTCCTTTACATGAAACCATTCTCAACTAAGAAGAGTGGATTTTATCTCTTCATATAAAAATAACGATATGATTTCTTTATATTCTTAAAAAGAAACATATATTCGGTTAGAATGTAGAAACTCTATATCAATCGATCCCTAAATGATGAAATATCGTTATTACAGTATAAGCCCATTGCAAACACCAATTTCTAAATTCCCGAGGGATGTTATGAAAATTTTCTTCTTCCTAATACTAATCTCCTAAACTAAGACCGTTCAACTTAATGTTGAAATACAGTAGGACACTAAAGATCAATGGGTGCGCATCCGGCTTGTTCGCCAATAACATTAGTCCTTGTAGTGATTATATTTATCTTGATTTAATTTTCTTTTGGTAAAGAAAGTGTCCATAATTTTTAAATAATTATCTCACCGTTCACAAATTTATTGGAGATTTATTTGCATATTTTGCTTGTAACCAATGCAATCCATGGTTGATGTTCAATTTATATGTCAAGAAGACTACAATTTTATTTGGTAAGTATATGTCTTGAATTAATCGGATAATACTTTACGAAGTTTTCTTTCGTATATGTGATGAAAATATTTCTGCCATAATCAGGAGGAGACTATACACCACTAGAAGTCGGTGTTCATTAACTATAAAAGTTATATTTCTCTCCCATCATAATTGAAAAAGGCTGCCATCTTAAATAGGTGCGAAAATATTTCATTTTTCTTTTATTAAGGTTTTTCCTCTTGAAGAGCATAATCCAGTCACATCTATGAACTTTGTAGCTCCAATTGAGTCTCTCAAAATAAGATCCATATTCTCATGATTCACATCTCCTCACTGGAAGATAAGGAGATTATAATGCTAGCGGACGCTGGTACCAGCAATTCTGTGATTTTTTCAAGATGTACATACACTTGAGAATTGTGTAGGATCGTATGAGTTAATATTTTCGAATATTCATTTACAGTAGCTACTAAATGATGGTGGTTTTGAACCCCTCCGCAGAAGAATATCGACAAATGTGATTGGTTAGCATACAAATCTAAAATTAGATTGGTTTAATTTCTCTATCAACGCGATTTTGGATCCAAGACTCAACGGCTTACAATTCCCAAGCCTATTAATTACTGGTTGGCGTAGTTATAATGTGTTGTAGGACAAATATGTTCGTTGTAAAAATGATTTGAGGGTTGAATTTTTGCTCAGACCCTAGGATTGATTCAATAATATTTTTTTCTCCATATATGATGCATTTGGCGTGGTAGTCCTTAAAGGGATCATATTGCATTCACACAAGAAATGTTATTGAGAACATATTCAAATCTGTAATCCTTGTAGGTTCAAATTATATTCTGGCAGCTACTTGACTCGATTATGTCAGGTTTAACAATCCTTTATGTGTTTTTAGAAATTTGGTATGAACCAAAAATCCGGATTAATTAGTTGATGTTATCAACTTTACAGGTCTCTTGAGGAGTCCTTAAAAACACAAATATCCACGGTTAAGAAGCATATATTCTATTTTTTCCTTAAATCTGCAGTTAGAATTATGCTAGCTTAAACTCTTCTTTGATGCTTGTATGCTATAAAACTCATATTGTTGGGTTAGCATCCATATTTTTGTCAACAATTGTACTCTTTTTCCTTCATTCAGGTTTTGTCCCATGTGGTTTTCCTGATAAGGTTTTAACGAGGAAACATCTCATTGACGTTTATTTTTCTTTGAAAATGTTGATATTTATGCTCTTTTTCCTTCGCCCAATTTTTTTTTCCATCGGGTTTTACTGGCAAGGTTTTAGTAAGGAAATTTTATTCAACATTATGGTCATCCAAGGGGGAGTTGTATAAATTTTGGTTGATTAGTGGATGCCCACATTTGATTAAACCAAATCAACGTAATCATCTCCTAAGAATTTGGATTTCCTTCTCACAAATACGATTTTTTTTCACGTACGATAAGGTATTCTATCTTGGCACTTTGTTGAAGAAACTACATCAACTATTTCTGCAAGTCATCTCCAAGAAATTAGCAATCCAAGACACAAGTATTTAACGTATTGAAAGAAACATGAAGTCTCGAGAACACGACTATTAGAAGACTAACGCAAAAGAAGACTTCATCAACTGGCAGATTTCTCACGAAAGCATTGTTGTCTTTAGCATTCAAGAAATTCGTTTATCGAAATTGGGAAGTGTCGACTTGAAGATTTACAAGCCAAGACTTAAATGAAGTACTTATCAGGAGGAGCATCATATTAAAAGGTATTTTACTTATCGCGTTGTACTCTTTTTCCTTCGCCAAGGTTTTGTCCCACTGAGTTTTTCCTTGTCAAGGTTTTTACGAGGCAGCATATGCATGTCCAATTTTGTTTTAAGTTTTCTCATAATTATACTCTTTTCCCTTCAGTCAGGTTTTGTCCCTTCGGATTTTCCTGATAAGGTTTTAATGAGACAATTAGCTTACATACATTGGTCATCTAGGGGGAGTGTTATAAACAGAAGTTTATTTGGTAGATGCCCATTTTAGTGGGACCCCATTACTTGAACACAAAGTATGTAAACTCTATAAATAGAGTCCCAAACCTTTATAAACACACACATATTAATAGAATTTCTCTCTCTTCTCCCCCTCTACTTTGTGTGTCATTCTCCCTTTTTCTAGTTTACAATAATATTTTAGAATTAGGTAGTTTTTGACCCTTACTTGGTCATGGAGATAACTAGGTTGGTGAACTCAGTTTTCTCTTTGGTTGCATATTCTGCCATTCTCTCCCTGAACCTGTCATACAATTGATCCATTATCTCCTTCCCAAAGTGATTTTCCAGTAAGGGTTCTGACGCTGCTCTGAAGATGTTAGCCATGCAATAGGCACTTCTTAACTTGTTTGTCACTGAATTTTCATCTCCCTTTGGATCACTACAATCCCAACTCACGTGAAATGTCTCTAGTTGATTAATTGTGAATGAACCTTCACTATTAATTACATACTTTACTTCTTCTGGAGAAGGAAAATAATTAGGAAAGTTGAATAAGTTTAAATTTTCCTCTTCAATGGCTCCCTACATGAAAATCACATATATTTCAGTCTCTTTAATCCAATTTCATACAAGAAAGTGCAGTTTACTATAAGTAATACTACTTTTGTCTCGTAAAAAGTGAATCTTTTCAATTTTATAATTTCGCCTTTTTTTATATAAAAAAGTTGATCTTCCACTTTAAAAGAGTATATGTGTGTATCTTACCTGTAAAACCATGTCATGGGCTGACCTAGATAATAGTTCCCAGAAGGAACAACATTCTTTACTAGTAGGATCTTCCGAACTGCTCCTACCCACAAGTGTTAACACCATTCTTCCTCCTCCTATTAATTCCTCAGAACGACACTCTAGAAACACCCTGAAATCTTTCTTGAATTGGTTCAAGTAGGCCTTAACTACAGATGCAGGACTTGATTTTGTGATGTAAAAGTTTCCCTTATTAGTCTTCTTAATCTCTTCTGGAACCTGTTAGGAGAAATTTAACGAAATTTAATTGTGTGATGATAAAAATTTGTAAGAAATTAGCTAAACACAGAAAATTACTCTAATAACCTGAGATAACCAATGAAGGCTGTTGGAAGAATGGACGAAATGAAGAGTGCCACTAGGAAACAGTCGACCATAGAATGTACCAGGCATTCCAGCAACAAAACATGGTCCAAAACCATCTCCTTTGGTTATTAATTCATCTTGGAAACTTCCCACATATTTAAAAATGGTGTTAAAGTCATTGCCCGGAAGATCATTAAGGAACACAAGAATCTCAGGCGTAATAGTGCCAGATTCACAATGTTTGTCGTAAATTGCTTCCAACACACGAGAGATGACTAACAGGGCATTAGGTCCCGAAGAACAACCTAACTCTGCTATGCCTATAGTAGTCTTCCGCGGCTTAGATGTCGCTGCAGAGATGGCAGTACTATCATACAACTTTGATAACATGTCCAATATTGCTTCCTCCACTATTGGCCTGGTTATGAGTATAACTTTCTTCTGTTCGTTCATAAAAACAAAATAAGAGCTTGTAAGGAGTTGGTTGGCAACACTTGTACCAAAATCAGTTCTAAGCTAACCAAAAGAAAATTGCTAACGAAACCAAGTGAATAATTTTTATTAAATTATTACTTCCTCCGTCTCTAAAATTAGATATAAACCTGCCTATTTTTTAGAGACAGAGGGAGTAGATTTATTTGTTTATCCAAAGGTTTTTATTTGTTTGTTAACCTCAATCATTAGTAAGAATTTAGAACTTTTAAAAAAAATATATCCTAAAATAATAGTTATGAGTATGTAATTTTATTAAAAGGAAAAAAAAATGGTTTAAAATTATGAGAGCTTACGAGAATAGTAGTGTGAGGAGATCCTACCTCCTTAGTAATTATTGATTGCTTTTCTTTCGAAGCATAATAATCATTGAAATTGATTATCTTACTATCATTTTTCCATCATATATATACAATAACTATAATATATGCATTTTCTAAACAAGCTCTAATAGATGCATTTTCTAAGCAAGCTTTAAATATGAATTTTTTTTCTCCAAGTGTTTATGAGTGAAAGAGAGACCTGAACTGATGAATTTGCAGAATAACTTGTTTCACCAGTGCCTCCATTCATGATTTCATGTGGAGATTTTGAATGCGCTGTTTTTGATCCATGGATGATTTGTTCTTTTGCTGATGAGTTTTTAGACTTGCATGAACTCATTATTTTATCTTCTTATTTATAGTTAGACGTGATTCACGTGAACCATGTTCCACACTTGATTTCATAGTACAGACGAAAGATTTGTGGACACACATGAATTTGGATACGACAGTGGAGTATGAGTCAGTGAGATAATTAACACAAAAAACAAAAAAAAAAAGTTAGTCTAAAAAGTCTAGAGGCCTATTAAGGCACGTCGTCACAAACTACAGCAACTTTGTGTGTGGACCTAAATGAGTCTTCAGGCTGAGATGCATACATATGTATCTACCAAACCATACGCACACCAGCGTACGTACAGATTCTGATTGATCCCGTACAGCAGCTAGCCAGTTACGACTGGACTGCGGCTTCGCGGCTCACCGCACGTGACTAAGAAGACATTAAGAGCTGCATGTACTTCACCTTCTCCGACTGAATAAATAAGAAAACATGTTACTGGGGATAACAACGGGGGACAATGACTACACTAGGGATTATAGTGTTTTCAAGTTCGTTGTATCATTTTTCAGTAAAAAAAAAGGTTTGTCATTCTCAAGTACCTTGGTAGTTTTGGTTGATAAGAAATCAACCTTCTGTAACAATTTTCAAATTCGTCAAATCCGATTCAGGATCATTCTGCTGGATCGTCTTATCATTTATCCTTCGTACCAAGAAGACGAGGACTCTTGAAGTTTTGCATTGAAAAACTTATTTAAATGAGCCTGTAAATTATGGGATATGCAAATATGACCTCAGGATTATTTAATAAGTTCTGTAAATAATTATAGTGGCCTTACAATAATATTAAATGTTAAATTATCAAAATAACCTTTAATAACATAGGAAGAAACAATTAAGCCCACTATCTCTCCAAGCAGTCTGCAAAAAATGCTGCTTCTGCAGTAACTCCTCCCTCTGTTTCTCTCACCAAAAAAATATCTGCAAAAATTTCATCAAAAATATAACCCTAACTTGAGATTTCATCAAGAATTTCGTCATCAAAAATCGTCGATCACTTATAAGTCAGTTCATTAAAAAGCAGCTTCGTCAATTTTCGTCGTCATCAACAAAAATCCCGAGAAAGAAGAAAGAGAAAATTGTAGAACAAATTGAAATTGAAGCAGATTCAGAAAAAACTGAATCAGAAGAAGAAACAATTATTCCAGTTAAAAAAGCAAACAAAGGTATTTATTAATTTCTCTTTTTTCTGAACTTTTTGATTAAGTGAATGTTACATGAACATACTAATTTTTTTGAATGTTTTCTCTTGTAGGAGCATCGAAGAAGAACATCAAATGTAAATCTAAGAAAAGTAGTACTTCAGAAATAGATCTTGATGAAAAAGAAGGTACTAAACCCTAATTAACAGCATAAATGCTTTCAGAAAACTCAATTTGATGGAAATCACCAGTGAGTGTATGTTTTCTGCACAGACTAAAACTTTCATTGTTTTTGTAGGAGGATCAAAACCATAATAATAGCGATGAAGAAGAAGGTAATGCTTTTTTTCTCCTTTTCATGTTGAATAGTTTATACATTGAAAGTTAATAACTAGTAAATTCAATTGAATTAAATTATTTTTGTAACATGCCATGTTCATCCCTCATTCACATTCCCTATTATCATCAGATCCCTGGTCTTTGTTTTAATTGTGGTTCTGATTGAATCTTTGGCGATGTACACTCCATTTTCACTGAGATGAAACTGATTCTAAATAGCATCTGAATTGAACCACTTCTATGTTGAATTCTTAATGAAAACTGTGCCGAACAGAATCATGTATGTAATTGTTGTGTGACAAATATGAAGCAAAAGTGAATGGCTTGAAAAAGTAGCTTGCAGTGGCTTTCATGAATTTTGTTGGTCTTTTACTTCATTATAATATATGCGTTTGGTGTATTATGATATTGTTCTGTGTATTATATGAGATTGTTTTGATTATGTCCTCAAAGTTGAGGATATGTATATAATGGTGCAACGTTTTTCCCCTGGGGTGTCACAATGGAATTCACCAATCTTTTGCTGTAAGTCCTATGTTTTTTCTGATATCATGTGCACTGAGACTCCAGAAAAATCAAAAGCAGTTGCATTGAGTGTGAAGGTGTGATCAGGTCCATTTATACATTACTTTTTTCGATAACAACATGCCACTTAGTCTAGTCGCATTCCCTATTATGGTGTTTTTCGGCTAATTTTAACTTCTGCAATAGGAAATCGGGTGTCCATTGCTTGTACCGTAATACTTGTGGTTTCATGGGCATCCCACAAGTAGCAAAACAGTTAGCATGACATGTTTATTAATTGAGTATGAAGCAACACTTTCCTTATTTAAGCATGGAAGCATTCTCATGTTTTAAGCATTTCATATTAACTATTTGGAAGCCCTTGTATTTTTACTAGCGTTCTTATTTTTTTTAGCTTCTCTGTTTTAGTTCATTATGAGAACTGCCTGTCTTGGTATGATGACTCTGTTATACAATTCATCGGGAACGTGCCTATCTTTTTGGAACGAGCCATTATTTGTAGAATACTCGTGGAACGAGCCTATCTTTTTGGAACTAAAACATGTCATGTGGAATGTTAGCGTACTACTAGAGTTAGAAAGATATGTTAGAAATGATATTGTATTTCATTTTGATGAAGTTTTTGAGAAGAAGATAAAGAAATCTAAGAGATGTACGGGAAAACAAGATAATGTTGTTGCTTTGATTGCTGGACCATCTAAGAAAGGTATTAAAAAAATGTTGTTTGTTATTTGTATATAGCTGCATAGGATGTCCTTTTCCATGCCAAGACCTTAGCTTCTCTCTCTAGTTATTTCTCTCTCGAGTTTCATCATAATTAGTTGTTGTTTTTCCCTTGCAGAATTAGTATATATATATGATTTGATAGTGTGTATGTCAAAGCGTTGGTTTGAAAAGTGACGAGTTAAATATGCAACACACTGCCACTATTTTGAAAGAAAGAATCTAAGAGTTTGTTGTATTGTATGCCAAACATGTCTTATCATTATATATATATATATATATATATATATAACGATCTAGTCTCTTACCCATGTTTTAACTTGATGAGCTGCAGATAATCTGATCATGGTGGTGTTGTGCATGATGATGTGTTATACTAGTATCTATCTATAGCTAGCTTGGGGTCATTTTGTTTATGCTTTTGTGTTTGTATGCCATGTCTTTTAACTTTCTAAATTAATAGAACACTGGCTAAAAAATTTCATTACTTTGTTTGCTTTTCAGTACTGTGAGAAATATTGAGTTTCAGAAAATGTTTTCTCTTGTTGATGCAACCTTAGCACTACTTTCGCTTCAAGAACTCAGTCTTTTAGTCTTTTCAGTACTGTGAGAAATATTGAGTTTCAGAAAATGTTTTCTCTAGTTATTTCTCTCTAGAGTTTCATGAAATTTCTCTTTGGATAAATTTTTTTCTTCAAAAGGTGGAAATAAATTTCTCTTCTAACATTTTATGGGTAAAAGCCAATAAATTGTGTTTTGTTTTTGTAGTTTATTCTGGGGATAGGCCATACAGAGCTGGTTTGTCTGCTTTGACTACTTTTGTGATTGATATGAGAAAGGAAAATCTGAATTTGAATGCTCAACAAATAGAGGTACTTAAAGAGTCTCCCTTTGCTGATTTGTTTATGATGATAATGAAGAATGAGTACACTACAACACGTTGGAACAAAATTGATGAAGCTTTCACAAAGTTATTGACGTGATTGAAAGAAGCAACATGAAAAGAGGTTATGTTTGAATTTGTTCGTGGAGGTGAGAGATATACAATGACATCCACCCCGGAAAAATTAGCTGTCATTCTTGGGGTGCCATGCATTAAAGGCAGATGGAAAGAAACCAAAAAGGAAATGTATGGTGATTCTTTTAGAGAATCTTAGTTTTACCTTAGGTATTTTGGTTATGAAAAATCTGCTTCAAAGACATTAATACGAGATGCAATCTTTAAAATGTTAGAGCAAACAGAACCACCTCTTACAAGAAGGGACAATGAAGACTTGGTGATGCTGATTGGTCTTTTCTTGTGCAATACTATTTTCTTTACCTAAAGATGCTGACGCAATAAAGGAGAAATATCTGGGTTTGGTGCAAGATTTCAACAAATGTAAAACTTTATCATGGTCCCACTTGATTCATTCTGAATTAACCAAACGCTTAAACAAAAGTTTCAACAACCCAATAAACACTAATGGATGTGTTTTCTATCTATCGGTATGAGATTACACTTTTTACATTTTTTTTTGTTAAGGATTATTTGACTTGTTAGGTATTGGGTGTTATCATTGAATCCGTATTTTTAGTTTGAATATTTTATGTGCAGGTTTTATTCATTTGAGGTGCTAAAATGTGTGTATATATTGTTACAGGAGAACATATTCATTGGATAAAAATGTGTGAATATTTTCCACACTGAGATTGAAAAATTGTGTGTCTATATTCTGCGCTGCAAATTTTTCTACATGTTTTATTCATTTGTTTAAAGGTACTAAAGTTTCTTTATGTCTACTTAAGATTATTCATTTTTATTTCATATAATTTGTAACAGATTTGGTTCGCTGGGCATACTAAGATAGTGGAACCGATTGAGTTGAGGAAAGAAAAATTTGTACCAAGAGCAAGCAGGTGGAACCTGAAGCAGATTTGCAAAGAGTTCCTCAGAGATATGGATAATCAAACTATTTGGTAAGTTCATAACGTTCTTAAATGTACGTCTCTTAAATTTTACTACTAATTAAAAGTTTGAATATTCATCCACCCTATTTGTTTGTTGTACTAATACTTAATGCAATGTCTTATCACTCTTGTAACGACTATTAATTAGTATAAATCTAAACATCACAAAAACTATGCATGTTCAACCTATTCTTGCAACATTCATGTGACACATGGTTTTAATAATGGTCTGTCAACTAGAGTTTGGCATGTATGTCCCTTACATCTCTCTTCAAATCATAATTTGATTTGCTTAATTTGTGTACTCCTAAATTCCTATTCAACTAACATATCTTGATAAAAAATTGCAGTTTAGAAAAAACTTCTTTGATGAAATAACTCAAAATGAAAGAGTGGCACTTGGTATGAGTGAAGAAGGTGGAAGTATATCTTTGATAGAAGACAGAGAAGAAAAAAATCAGAACTTGAGCATGGAAATCAAAACAAGTTGGCAAGTAATGCAGAATTTGATTGCTAATAATGAAGAAGTACACCCTAAAATGCAAGAAATATTGAATAAATTGTACTTCCAAGCCTGTCCAGAAGAATTAGAGAGTCTACCCAATTCCTTTGAATTGAAGAATGATATAACAGTTGATTCTGATTCTACAAAAGAAAGACAAATCACAACAGATGTTTCTTCTTCCGTACAGTCGAAGAATGATACAACACCAGCAACAATGATGTGTGCTACATCTAATGATGCATGTGTGACACCATCAAAAGACTTGCAAGATGATTCAGTTAACGTTCAGTCGAATAAAGCTACAACAGAAATTCCTTTGAACGAGATCCAATCATTGATTTCATTACATGTTCAATGAGTGATTTAAGTCCTTTACCATCTCAAGAAAAAAAGGTTGAACTAGTTTTTGATGAAGGTGTATTGGAGGTAATATTGAACATGAAAAACTACATAACTTTACACATTTGGATGATACTGATGAGGTTGTTGAAAACATGACATTAGCCAACATTTTAATGACGATGAAGGTATATTGCATAGTATTTTTTTTCTCCTTTGTGTTGTATTATTTTTTATTTTCTTTTTTGTGTTAAAAGTTCATAAATAATATAGTAAATATTATATTTAAGCAGGATAACCCAGAGACAGATGATTCACCATCTTCTGATCCAGAACAAAAGATTGCTGATGCAAATCTTACATTTCCAAAACCAAAAAATGTGGATGCAGGAGCTATTAATCCAGAAAAAAGCAATGTTGATGCAAATCTTACAGTTCCAGAACCAAGAATGCTGATGCAGGAGCTATTGATCCAGAACAAAGTAGTACTTACACAAATCTTACTGTTCCACAACCAAAGCATGTTGCTGATGCAGAAAGTAAAACGTCACTTGCTGATAGTAAAGCATGTTGCTGATGCAGAAAGTAAAACGTCACTTGCTGATAGTAAAACGTCACTTGCTGATGTAGAACCAAAAGATGGAAAAAGTAAGGAAGAGGAAAAAAAATAGAGAGTACAAAAGGACAGGATGTTGTTGTGAAGAAGAATTCACAAAAAGTTACCAAAAAGGTAGAGGAAATTATTCAACAATTAGAAAAAGTAATTTCTGTTGATTGTGGAATTTACCTGCATATAACAAATAGTTGATTGATTTAATATTTTATGTAAAAAAAATTGTTGTTTATATTTCAGGAAGGATTGTTCGATAATATAATTTCAAAACCTGGAGATAGTAATACATCTTTGACAGCCAAAAAGCTTCCAAAGGTAAACATCTTCAAAAAGCTTGAATGTGTGAATAGTTTATACACTGAACTATGTGAACAATAGTTGATTGATTTATAATTTTATGTAAATTGTTGTTTATATTTCAGGAAGGATTGTTCGATGACAAAACTTCAAAAGCTGGAGATAGTAATGCAAGTTTGAGAGCCGAAAAGCTTCCAAAGGTAAACATCTTCAAAAGCTTGAATGTGTGACTAGTTTATACACTGAATTATGTGTGAATACTCTCTATACTGAATTATGTGTGTATATTTTATGCACTTGACTGTTTACCACACAGAATTATGTTTGTATATCATTGGTATTGTTTAATGTGTGAATACTCTCTACACTGAACAAAATGTGTGTATATTTTCTGCAATGGATTTTCCACACTGAACTATGTGTGTATATCATTCGTATTGTTTAAGTGAAAAACTTTATGATTACAAACTTGATGTTTGGCTTATCATTCTCATGTAACAAAATATTCTACACACAGAATTTATATGCATTTATTTGCAAATTGCAGGATGTTGAAGGAAACACTTCAAAAGATGGGTTGCCACTCAATACTACTAATGTTATCTTGAAAAAAAGATCAATAGAAAAAAAAGGAAGAATATGTTTGTATAAGTGTCTTCAGTGGTGACTGATGTAATGACTCGTGAAGATATGATAAAGAAACACGATCCAATGTACATTGGTGGAACTGACTACTCAGAAAAAAAAATATTAAAAAAGCAAAGAGCAAATTCAACATTGATTCAAGAGAAGAAAGAGTGCAAAGAAGAAATAATAAGAAAGAACAGGCAGGAAATGAACCTTTGCAGCAATCGGTTGTTCAAAAGAAGAAAAGGAACGAGAGAACTAAATTGAAACAACTTCATAGAGCACCACTTTTTAAGAAGTTGAACCTTGATCAAACCCTAGTTATGTCACGATTCTTTTTAAAAGCAACACTAGAGTGAGTTTTTATACTCTTATATACACGACAGGTTGTGTTTGCGTTGAAGTCAAAATTTGTTATTTACTCATATACATACTAGGCATAACTATCTTGTTAGGTTCATCTTACATTCGATGATTATTTACATATTGTGTAAAAATTACAGGTCAGCTGCATGGACAGTGTATGTAGGAGTGGAACCTAATATATTCACGTTGTCTGTATATGTCAAAACCATTGAGGACCTAATGTACAACCAAGCACTTGAAGAAGAAATAATTTCATACACCACATATAAGTTGCAAAAATCATTCGACGAAGATCAGGGTAAACTTGGCGACAAAAAATACCTGAAAGTGTTGCACATGGATCCATCTGCTTGGGTAAGTTATATATTCTTATATACTTGATTTAAATTCTTTAATATTATAATATGCTTGAGTCAACAATTGTTTTCATGAATTTCTGCGCATTAGATAATTTGAATTGTTAAATATACCATATTTAGGATTGGGTACTCATTCGAATTTATTTTGGCAGAAAGTTTGTGTAATAACTGTTGTCTTTGCCCTGTAAATTTTACCCAACTAATTAATGAAACCAAACGAATATTAAAGAATTTTAATGCTCATTTCCGTTGATATTTATCCGCTTGGGTAAGTTATAATAATATCATGTTATTATATTTTTACTATATTAAATTTTTGTATCTGCAGAACATCATTTTAATTGAATTAAGGTTATCATCATGAAACTTATACATGGAAGTGCCAATCTTTTATAGAAACCTAATATATTTTTTGAATGTACGAAATTCAGTCTTTCGTCCAGGATATTGAGAGATTTGGTAGCTTTATAGAAGATACTATCAAGAAACCTATACTTGAAATGGACAATATGGAGGATATGATTCTAATTCCCACGCTACATGGAGTTGGGCATAACAAGCATTGGACACTGTTGATTTTTTACATCAACAAGAGATGTTTTGAGCATTTCAACTCGTGGGATATATCAAAAAATGAATGTCTAAATAATGCTAAAGTAATGGTTGAATTCTGCTTAGAACACATCAACAGGTTCTTGGAGGCGAACAAAAACCCAATAATATATAACATTTAGGTTAATGAAGTTCAAGTACCTCATCAGGGACCTACAAAGAACTGTTTGTTATATGTAAGACATTTTATGAAGAAAATATCAAGATACGACTTCAAAAATTCAAAAGAAATCGATTTTAAAAGTGAAGCGGAGCTTCTCAACAAGATGGAACACAAAAGAGTAGGTTTAGTGTACAAGTTATTGACAACACTAGCTCCAGAAATAAGTTGGAAACAATCGGATGAACAACAAAAATGAAGAATTACTTGTTACTTTAAAATCTCTAGTTTCTACTTAACTTTAGTTTTAACTCACAAACTCATTGGCATTATGAACTACTTCTTACTTTAGTTTTATTATCATAAACTGATTTTGTACTTTAGATTTAATGTATAAAAGAAACCTGTTGATTTACCCTTTTGGATTTAAGGGATGGGGTAAAGGTAAAACCCACCAAATTTTATACCTACTTGTACTACTACTATCATGTTTAAGATCTTATTTATCAGTAGGAGAGTGTTAGTTTATTCATCACTTATTATTACTCAGTACTACTAATATGATGTTTACGATCTTGTTTATCAGTGTTGGGTTTTGACTGGGATAAATATGTGATGAATTCCTGCACATGATATTGTGTGACTAATTCCTGCACATGATGCTAATAAATTTGTCCATATGTTATGATGCTAATCTGAACATAACATGTCTTATTAAGATATATGTCATACTAATATAAAGAAATAGTAATAATCTAAACATAAGCTAACTTTTCACAACAATATATCGTACGTATTAAGATATATATCGTACTAATAATCTAACCTGTCCGGATCCTCCTGGTGAAACTCCAGCTGGTCGAAGACGAGGACATGGACTGGGAAAATACTTTGGCTTATAAGTTTCAACTATAATTTTTATATAGTTTTTTATTTGTTTATAAGATGCTAAATTTAGATTTTTACACATTTTTGGATTTTGTTTTTCATGTTTCTTGTTTTGTTTATTTCAGAAGGACTAATATTTCTTTTAGAGTGCATTGTTTTTCTAGACTGCATTGTTTTTTATGTGCACACATTATTAACTCTGGTATTTGAATAGGTATCGAAGAAATTAATCACATGTTCTATCCTGTGAAGACATTATTCACACACTTTATCATGTGAAGAAATTATTCACACGTTTTGGCCTGTGCAGAAATAATTGGAATTTCATAAATCAAAATTACTTTAGTAGCAAAAAATACATATAAACAACATTATTTTAGTTTAATGTTTTAACTTTCTTATATCCACAATTATTTTTTGCAGAAATATATTGTGTGCAGAAATTATCCACACGCCTTATTCTGCCCAGGTATTAAACTTGTAGCAAAGAAAATATTAAACAGTCATACTTATCAACAGGATTTTTAAGATTAATGTTGATAAAGAGAAAAAAAAACTTCAATAGTTTGAAGATATATAGTATAATCTGAACATAACATGTCTTGTTAAGATATATATCTTACTAATATTTAGATATAATAGTAATCTAAACATAAGTGTGTAATTTGAAAGCTATTTCGTTGCAGTTATTCCATGCATTTTTCCTCTTTCCAACTTTCTGCAGGGGTGGTTGCAGTGAGTAACTTGAAAGATATTGTTGCCCTCTTCCTATGAATCTTTTCGTTCAACAACAGTGGATCTTCCATGCTACTTTGAAACCCATCAACGATTTCATTTAGTGATTGTGTTTTCATAAAATGACATGCATAGAGTAGACTATCATTAGACTGCACTTGTTATGGTACTGGAGCATCATAGACCATTGCTTTAGAAACCATCTTTTAGGACTTCTTTTCCCATGAACTTGTTGATTTCTCCCAAGCATTCATCTGCCACTTTTTTTTGCATTTGTATAGATGTGGTTTCTTGTTTGGTTAGACAACGAGTTGTAGTGGAAGAAGTATTTCTTCTGGACAAAGTACTCCAGCATTGTCCAATGCTGCGCAGAATCTAACTCTTCATGGCACAATGGAATCATGATATTCTTCACACTAGAGGACATATTTGATATTGGTAATGTAACTGCATGTTTCAATGATGTTTGCATGGTGTCTTTGTGTTGGACAAAAAACTGAAAAGTATTTCATAAAATGTCTTATTAGCAAGTACGATATAAATTCATTAAATGCAATCATTTCAAAACTAAACAACTCTGCAGACATGTATTCAAAAAAAAATAAGTTGCAGATATCTAACTTCTCAAACAGTAAATTTGTTTATGTTTATGATCAAATAGTTTCTTATGGTCAAATGACTCACCAAAGACTTTGCATCCAGGTATAGTACTTTCATGTACTTATTCATGGTATCTTTCTCAAATGCTTTCTTGATCTTGTAAACTTTGTATATTAAGATACTGGTGTCCAAAGATGCATTAAACATGAGGTCCTCGATACAATTGCCTGATAGGCAAACGTTGTACTCATCCTCATCGTCAAACTTTGAAGTTACTTGAAAAGCAATTGACCTGCAACTGAAAACTTAAACAAATTCAGGTTTTTGATACACTTATGTATTGATACTTGAAAGATAAAAATTTATAAACAAGATCTTACGTTGTTGTTGCTTTTTTGAAGAACTTAAGCACAACATCTTGTTGGTGCTACTCCATTTGCAAAAACAGTTTGGTCTTATTCACATTCTTCTTCAGTTGCGTGTTTGTTGATCTCGTATTAATTTAACAAACTTCACGTGCTAACTGTATTTTGGACGTGGACCCTATTGATGACTTTATTTTACAAAAGGGATTTGTTCTCTCCCTTTTTTCTTTATTTTTGATCTCCTGGTCTTCATTTTTTCTTTTCAAACTCAGTTTGTTTCCCTGTATATTTCACAATTCATCACAGATAAAAGAAATTCAATACACTTTTTATTTTTTAAAGTAATTGTAAATGAATTATTTTTATTATTTTTTGGTTTTTGCTTTTGAACCTTTGTCAAAATGGATCCTTCTGGGTTTGTGCTTTGAACAACCGCAACAGAAATATGCTCCACTAAAGTATCAATATATTTTTCTAGACTTTCCAGTGACATATTGTCCACCAAATTATCAATAGAATTTTCTAGACTTTCAATAGCAATTTGCTTCTTCATCATCTTCAAGAGAAAACAGATAAAACTTGTTAAAATGATGATTTTACTTTTAAGATATAAATGATTTTATATCTTTTTTGTACCTTTTGTATCCGAGCAATTACATCCTTTGTTGGAGTGGCTCCCTTTGGTTGTAGTTCTGGTACTATGAGCGGCAGCCTTTTGTTTGAAATTCTATCAAGTCCTTTAATGAGTGGTTCATCATTCATTGATGTTTGACTCCCTGCGAGTATTTCTGTTTGTTCGTCCGTTGATATTCCTCATTTTCTTTTTGAAGTTTCACTTGGTCCCTCCTCTATTTTGGAACCCTGAATTTATATACAAAAACAAAAGAAGCAATCATTCATGTTTCAGTAATGAGAATAATAATAAAAAATTATTTGAAGAAGGAATCATTATGTGTAGGGCGTATTCTGTGATGATATTATCCAGAAAAAAATGTGCGTACAGTATATAGTTAAAGATGAAAAAAAACCTGTTCAATATCTTTTATTGAAAAACCAAATCCTAACGAAAAGGTTGGCCTATTTTTTTGTGAACTTTGTAGAACTCTTCCACATAAGTTTTCAGGTACCAAAGTTTCAGGAAGAAAACAGTCTTCGTGTAGTTGGCTCAAGGTAAGCTCTCGTTCAGTTTTCACTTTCATGTTTGTTACGATTTCAATGTTTTCCTCCTCTTCCCCAACCGTTTGAATCTCGACAAAATCTTGTTAAACCTCTTTCCCCATTCTTTGTATCCCTTGTACATCATTTTCAAGACACAAATTTGGAACTTCACTATCCTCAAGTTTTGTTACTTCGCAAGAACAAATAGTTTTATCTAGGAGAGCCATCATAGCTCTTTCAGCAGATTTTTTAGCTATGAAAACTATAAATATACAAAATAGAGTTTGTAAGCAAAAACAAACCCAACATATGCAATCAGTACTAATGGAAAATGAACTTACTTGTTCAGTGCTGTCATCACTCAAATATGGTTCATATAGAGAAGCATAAATATGGGCCCCTTGAAAGAATTCTTCTAACAACTTTTCATTTGTACTCGTTTCAATTTCATTGAGCTCCAGCAATTTATTGACCAAGAAAGGAACAAACTTCAGCTCTTTCACAACTTTTTTGATGGGTATACCCTAGATAAAAATTATATAAATGTTAAGATTTTTCTAAATATAAACGTATAATGATAATTGTACGAATCAATTTTTTACAAAACTTTTTTTTTGTAAATAACCCATAGTGTCATTCAGGACACCCATGATTGCTCTTGCTGCTTCTTTATTTAGCTCAGAAGACTGTGGCTGTAATCAATTTAGATATAAGAGTATTTTTGATAAACAAAAGACCGTGTGAAGCAAATATGCACTACATAAAGATAACATGTTAGATATAAAAGTATTGTAATTTTCAATCTTACTGGTGTCGGATTTCTTATTCCCTTTTCTTTTTGAAGCATATGAACCTCTCTTTCCAGATCTTTTGCGGCGTATTTCTGTTCTTCAACAAATTTTATTCCATAAATATCAAAATCTTCCAAAATTTCTTCTTCTTGTATATTCAAATACACTTTCTCTTCTAGAGTACTCGCTGATACGAAACTTTGTTGGAAAGCTTCAAAGTAAATTTCATAATTATTTGCTCCATTTTCACGTTAATGCTTTCATTATTTGACTTCATTTGCTGCACCATTTCCCATTTTGTCTTGATAGTTGATCTTAATTTTTCATACTTCAAATATGTACTCTCTTCAGTGCACACTCTTGTAGTTCTTTGCTCATTTGATTGAATTTGATATTCTTTGTCTTGTTGCCTAAGTATTTCATTTTCAACCGCAGTATTTAAATAAAGATCTTGTTCTATTTCTTTCTCTTTTTTTTGACAAAAAGTCATTTTCAATCTCAGAGATTCTTTCTAGTACAGAAGGAGAATACTGTTAAGAAAAAGAAAAGAAAATATATCAAAATTTGAATTCTGGCTAAATTAGAAATTTATCAATATAAGCTGACACATTAATACATAAGAGCTTAAGTATATTGAAAAATTCATCTTACCGAATTCGGTGAATCATCCATGTCTTTTTTAGATTTACTGAGGAATTTATCTTTAAATTTTCAACTCAACAACTCTTTAATGAATCAACATTATAATGTATGAATTAAAAGAATTCACAACGAATCAACATCTCAACAGAAGCAAATCCAAAAAAAAAAAATTCTATTCAAACATGCAAATTCAATCAATTGATCAATCGACATGAAGCCAGCAGTAAAGTCTAAATTAAAACAAAAATTACATCTCAATAGATCAATAAAATATAGAAATACAAACAAAATCCAAAAGGTAAACAAAAAAAACTGAATTCAAATTGATCTGTAAGAGAAAAAGTATCCTTAAATCAACAAAAATGAAATTATAAATCAAAAAACTTAGATGGAATATATTTTTAAACAGAGATTTTAATAACAGTACCTTTTTATATGTCACTTGTTTTGATTTTAAGCTTCAATTCCAAATTTGTTTTTTGATCGAGCAGAAATTGATAGTGAATAGTTAATGGAGACAGAGAAAATAGATTGTAACTACTACAGATGGAATAGATAATGGAGACGGAGAAAACAAATTATTTCTTGGCATAATAAATTATTCCTTTGGATAATATGGTAATTATACACAAAAAGCCAATATTTTATCCACGAGTATTTTCTGTGAGGGTATTATTCACAAACTCAGTTTACACCTTCAATTTTCGCACTTTTTTTCCCTTCAAAACCTACTTGTACTACTAATATCATGTTTAAGATCTTATTTATCAGTAGGAGAATGTTAGTTTATTCATCACTTTTTATTACTCAGTACTACTAATATCATGTTTAAGATCTTGTTTATCAGTGTTGGGTTTTACCTTTTTGACTGGGATAAATATCTGATGAATTTCTTAAGTGATGAATTCCTGCACACGATATTGAGTGATGAATTCCTGCACATGATATTGCGTGACTAATTCCTTCACATGATGCTAATAAATTTGTCAATGTGTATGCATACATTTGACTTCCTTATGTTGACAATTGACTTTCATATTGTTTATCTTTCCTAAATATAAGCAAGCAACACAAATATATAATCAAAAAATAATACTGCCTGTAATACCTGCACCCAAAAAAAAAATGAAAACTAAAATAAACACAACTGTTAATAATTCTCTAATAAGAAAAATAAAGCACTGTGTATAATAAATGCACACAAAAGAAAAGTGTGCATAATACCAGTAAAAAAGAAAAGTTTAATGGTAAAACCAACATGAAGAGGAGAAAAAAAGCATTGTCTCTTATACAAAGCATTGTTTCAAACTAAAAATGTCTATAAGCCAAAGTATTTTCCCAACCCATGTCATTTCCGACCAGTGGTAATGGGAGGTTCACCAGGTGGATCTGGACAGGTCCTTTTGTTGTGAAAAGCCAACTTTCAGCAGTGACGATACATGCCCCTTGGCTTCTCGGAACGAGGTATGTACCTCTTTTTGGGAGGTCTTCCAGGGCCTTTGACGACAGAAGGAGGGGCAACCTTACTGCTTTCATCAACTTCATCAGGTTTCTCAACATCAGGAATAGGAACAATAGGGTGTGAATGCGCATTACAATAACACTCCGATGTGAAAGCGGGATCAATGTAATGGTATACAATTTTTTTACTGTACCTGATGGTATTTTTACAGTGGTTGTAGAAGTGGTAAGAAAGTGGTTCGTTAAGACTTGTGAAGGTTTTGATTTTAGATGTAAATTTTAAGAATAAAGAAAATAAAGCAAGTAAAAGTTGATGTAAAAATTAAATTAGAGAAACCGGGGTTCAGGATTTCACCATTCACCAATATTCATGTGATTCAATGTTAATTTTTATCATGCAATTCTAGACAATATTACTCCAATTTAAACGAACTTGTGATTCTAATTATTGCCTTAACTAGATTTTCAAAACATTAATTGTTAATCGCAAGCATGAAGTATCAAAAGTCCTAAACTAAGGATACTTCATCAAGAGAAAACACAACTAATTAATAAAAATCATTTACTCAATTTTCATTCGGTGCAAATAATCATAAAAGAATTGCGTAAATAATTTTAAATAAATTTTACCACATAATTATTGGAAGAATGGCTTCCTCCATCGCCCCGAAGGTTGGGTTTAGCTCCTCATATTATTCACTCGCTCAAAATATTGGTTCATAGCTCAAAAGTGTATAAAAAGAGGTGAAAAGAGCTAATGCAGAGATTCGCAACAGTTATAAGTGTTGCAATTACACTGTTACAGAGAACGATGAAGATGAAATGTCGTTTTTACTGTAGCAAATAAGTCTGCCAACAAAGTGTCGCTGTTACAGTAGCATGAACGACAGTTTTTGGTGGGTCGTTGTTCTTCGTGTTCTTCACAGCACCAGCAAAAAACTCGTCTCTGCAACTCTGATTTCACGCCTCTGTGATGCTCTAAACTCCGCCCAAACTCTCCATAACCCCTTTATGCTACCCCAGAGCCTTATTTATACTCAAGAGGTCTAAGAATAACTCCTCATTACTCCACGAAATCTCCCATTATACGGCAGTGAAGAAAAATATTCTCGGGAATATTTTCTTCCCTGATTTTTCTTCTTATGCGTCTGTTTTATCTCAGCACACTCCTTACACGCTAAATACAACTCCAAGACGGAGTAAAACTCGTACACGCATGGAATATTCACGTAATCTTTTTAACAGAACTCCATGAAACTCTCATTCTCTGTTTTCTCCAATCCACGTAACCATCCCACTTTTCTCGATTCCAACTCATATACCAGCCCTGTTTAGTCGAAACAGGGTATATCCAATCCACATATCCCATTGAATCCGGCCAAAGCCTATTGAAATTTAATGCTGAAAATCTGACCAAATATCCCGTGAATATCACACTCCCTGTCTTGCTTAGAATGGATTATCCAACCAATTTATTTGTATCCAAAGCCCATACCATGCCTGTTTCACTCATAGGAACAAACCCAATTAATCTGAGCCATTGAGTCTCACTCTTTCACGCCCAAAAATCCGATCAAAAATCTTCCTTTGTTGCTGCCATTTTTCCCGCCAAAAATAAGTTTTGAAAGGTAGAAGATGGTTAGCCCTTATCCAAAATATGGGCGCCTTTAACAGCTGGGGCGCCCGGGGGTGCCCTTATCCAAAATGAGGGTTCGAATAACACGTGTCCTTTGGTGTGCAAAAACCACTTTTCGAGCAACTTTTTCCACATAAGTGTTTATTGGCCAAAAATACCTACAAGGACATAAAATACCATGATTAATACATAATCGATCCCTAACAGTACAGAACATTGAGAACAAAATAGACATAAAAATACGTCTATCAGTACCTACAAAAACAAAACAAAAAAGCTCAACAGTTAGAATCATCCAAAAAATCGAAAAATCTATCAGCATTTAATGCTTTCTTAGCAACTAATGGTATAGATTTTACATCTGCAGACACCAAAAAAATGTATCCATAATGTTTAAAATACCAAAATGTTAGATTGGATGGTTTTTACAAGTTAAAAGTACCAAAATGTTTAAAATACATGAGGATGCATTGGATAACGTGTGAACATGGAAATCCATTTACCTCTCATCTTCGACAAGTGCAGTTGAAAGCACACAACTCCACTAAATGTTTTTTTGGGAGGAACTAGCGTATACACCTCAAACAAGCCATCCCCTGCTTTCTTAACCCTATAGCTTCTCCCAACATCCTTAATCTTCTTAAGGCGCCCTTCCATTCTTGGCGTAAGATGTCCTTCCCAACTTTGACTTTCTTTCTTCCTTTTATACATAAACTCCATAAGAAGAATACGTATTTTTCCGCTAAATAAGATTGGGGAAGACCCTTGTCATTCTTGATCCAATTATTAAAACATTCAGCAACACTAGAACTCTTTTCTCCATAACGCATTCCAAGAAATGCATAGGTTTCCCAATTCATATGAGGGATTCCATAGAGCCATATAATCATTTTATTCAAGTTGTAGATCTTCATGGTTTTTATAGCATTAGCGAAACCTTGAGGAGTGAGAGCATAGTATGCGTACTTGAACAAACTACAGCAGCCTTGTGTCTCTTATCATTTTTGGATACAAGAATTTTAGCTTCATATGGTAAAAACAATAGGAATGAGGACATCCAGGAAAAACTTCTGGAACTGCATGTATCAAGCCTTTACCTCGATCGCTAATAAAAGTTATAGTTCTTCCAACAATAAGAATGTTCTTCAACTTCTCTAAAAACTATACCCAATTTGGTTTATCCTCGCATGACGCTATACCAAAAGCTAATGAAAAAATTCCTGCAAATAAAACACAAGTACAAAAAGAAACTACAATTATTACAAAAATAGAAATTTAAAGGTATCTGAAGATTACAAAATATATTCAAAAAAACAAAAATGAAAATAAGAAGACTGTACAAGGATAAAAGAATATACCTTGATTAGCATTCTTCCCAATAACTACCAGTAAGGCACCTTTGTATTTCCCAACAAGAAAAGTGGCATCAAGGATTATCATAGGACGACAGTAGTTGTTAAAGCCATGTATACTTGCATCAAAAGATATAAAAAATCTCTCAAACTTCTTAGAAACTTTATCAACTTCAAGAACAACTTCACTACCAGGATTGTATTTCTTGACAACATCTACATACCATGTAAAGTCTGAATATGACTTTATATCATCTCCCCACAAAACTTCCTTTCCATATTCAAGTCCAGAATAAGCTTGATGATATGTTAACTCTATGCCATAATCTAATTCAAAAATATCTTGTATATCATAAGCTTTTTTCTTGAGTGGTCTGTAAAAACTTACGCTTGCATTTAAATTTGCGAGAATCAGTAGTACCAGCTCCACACGTGTGCTCTTAGTGAAATGTTTTAATTGTAAAAACATCATTATTACTGTCAACTGCTGAAGCATGAAATGTCCATTTACATGTTGTCGTGTCAAATTTTCCACACTTTGAGAAACACACCAAAAATAAAAAAAATAAGAAGAAGACAAAAAAGAAGATATAAATAAAAATTTGGGTGAACAGGGGAAAAATATGCATATTTCGTGAACAAGAAAACGTTTCCATATTTTCTACACAGGAAAAAAATACCTTAACAGTGTATCGGTAGGGAGCAGTCTTTACTATTGCATATGTGTGGCCAGTGATATGAAATGCTTATCTACTGTTGAATGAACTACATTAACCCCTCCTACAAACTGTTGCCCAACATCACCAAGAACATTTTCCCAATCCTTTAACCTCCTCGGGCGAGAAACTTGTGCTCTATCTTCAATAAAAGCAGTTGCGCTATCTTCATCCAATTCATCATCTACAACACCATCGTAATCTGCTGATACTACCATAGAAGAACAACTATCCCCAACAAATTCAATTGACAAGTCAAAAGAGTTGACATTATTAATGATGAAGTAACAAATCGTTGATTGAAGCTGAATATCTAACTGCAGACTAACTTTGTTTCCATTAGACATATAAGAGAAGTAGAAATCTGAATTACGGAGAGAGATCCAACGAGATTTAGCAGTCGACTTTATCTCATCCATTGTCGATATTGTTGTGACATTATATGAAAATTTTAAATTGAAAAAATGAACAACTGCTGTAGCATTAACTCCCATATTCCCTCTGCAAAAACAAACAGAACACAAAAAATGTTAGCTCTAGCGAATTTAAATGAGTGTATAATATGTGCACAGGTAAAAAGTTTAAACAAGATAACAAACGAGTGATGAATTTCTACACACGCAAAAGTTTGTGCACAGGTCTTACTACACATGTATAAATTTAAATGAGTGTATAGTATCTGCACTAGTAAAAAGTTGAAAACAATAAGAAAACAAATTTTAAATTTTTTAAAATGAGTGTATAGAATCTTCACAGGGTCAAAAATTTTGTAACTTCATCAAGATAACTTCATCAATGTTAGCTCTAGAGAATTTAAATTAGTGTATAGTATGTGCACATGTAAAATAACAAAAATAACAAACTAAAAAGTTATCAATAGAAACACAATTCAATTGAATCAAAAATACTTTTCATCTCATAGTCTCCGTACTTTTTCAATTAAATTAAAAATACAATTCAATTGAATCAAACTGCACATGCAAAATGGAACAGGAAAGAAGATGAAAACATACCTCATAATTTCGATGAAATATTCTGTGAATCGAATTGAACTCAGAAAGGAGATAACAGCTCGTGAAGCTCTGAAGTAAATTGATTACTCAGGAGGAAAATTCACTAATCTGCTGCTGCGATTATGATGTGCTCGGCATCATAAATCTTATTTCGATCAAATTATATCACTAAATCTCCTAAGACTCAATATGCTATTGTGAATAATGGAGTGACTAAGTTTACAGATGAGATCTGCTGCTGTGATTATGATGTTCTCGGCGTTATGATGCTCACGGCGATAAACATCAGCTTGTTTATGATGTTCTCAGATTATGATGTTGCCATGGATTTGGAGAGCGATTATGATGAGAAATTTGGTTTTTTCTGCTTCTGTTTCTCAAATTAAAGTATATATTCTACGATTTTAAGCTTAGGGTATTTTCAAAATGAAAAGTTTATTATTTTCGACGTCAGCGAATAAATTTAATTAAATAATCCTACATGTTATTGTTTTGGCCCTCTCTTTCAGGTGGGCTTAAAAAATCCGAATCCATCTAAAACTCAAGGCCAAGAGAGTAAGAAAGAGTGAGGAGAGGGTCAAACACTTAATTCCCACTTTTGCATTTAAGATGGAGTACTTCACTATCCTTTAGCTAGGGGTGAGCAACGGACGGACGGATGCGGATTAGGGGTCACCCGCGTTCAATTCGTCGAAGTTGCGGATTTGAAAAATCCAACCGTGTCCGATCCAATCACCCGCGGATTTGATATCCGCGGATCAGCGATTAATACAGTGCGGATACAGATTAACCGCGGATCGTTACAAAAAAAGAAAAACTTTGATATCCTCGTTCTTGTTCTTGTTAATTGGGGAGATGGAAACCATATGGTTCTTTACTTCTTTGTATTAAGAAGTGCCAATCTCATTCTCAGGTGACAGATTAATATTAATATTAATATTACTTTGTATCATCTTCAATTAATATTACTCTATCACTTAAAGTAAATGGTAAACTTTGAACTCTGCTTACTGGTATTTTATTTCCATACTGTTCTCGTCCCATTATTCTTTGATTCTCTCTCTATCTCTAGGTATAACCGCAAGCCTCTTCTGCAAACCCCAAATTAGATTCCTTAGTACCGTAAACAAACCTTAGATTCCTCTTCTGAAAGTTTCCAATTATCCCGACTTCACCTTCTGATGATAGACTAGCAAGAGCTAAACAAACTTGAGAAGCATCATCTTTAACAAAATAAAACATACCTCACACATCCACTTTTACTCTGACAGTATCTTCAAAATGCATATCCATAGTAGGAATGTTAACATTTTCAAACGCTGTTAAGTTAAAACAAGTGTCTAATATTGAAGATGATAGAGGGTGCCCTAAGATGCGGATGAATCCGCGGATTTCAAAGTCCAACCACAATCAAACCGTGTAAACATGCGGATTTGAAAATCCCACCCGTGCCTGGCCCATAACTCTTGCGGATTAGGTTTTACCCGCAATTTTACGGACGAATACGAGTGAAATCCGCGGTTCCGTTTTTTTTGCACAGCCCTACCTTTAGCTGATTTTTCAAAAAACGGGAGGGCACCTTATACATTACATTCTGAAATGGGCCATCTAAAAATATTCCCCTTGTCGGGTAGCTTTACATATAGTACATCCTTCATGAAGTGAACCGACATCAGGTTGGTAACACAGCGACGTAAGGCAAGATAAGATAAGAACACACCACATGCTAATGATGCAACCGTGAATAACGTGCTATGTTGGGGGTCTAAGAATTCGCGTATCATCTCATAAAACTATTCATGACAGAAAACCAGAAAAGGTTATGGGGAGTCTGCCAGAAAACCGCACAACCATCTCAGAGTTCAAACGAGCTGAGAACGATCCTCCAAAGTCACAGATCTTGTGAACATTATTCAGGCTGTAGTTGCGCCATCATCGACTAGATCATGGACACGTGGCTTGAAACTCTTCGAACACTGAAGGATCCCAAGATGATGTTCCGAAAAACATACCAGAGCCATTTACATGGACAGTAATGGTGTTATTAGTAAATTATAATTCAATTGCAGAGCAAATGAAAAGCAGTATTACACAGTAAAACACTACACAACGTGAGTTCATTGCCTTATGTTTGATTATTGATTAGTCGACAAATTATTCCAAATTTCATTTTAATGGTTTAGCTGATGATGCAGTACAGATTTCGGTTTGAGCAGTTAGATATCATAGAAGCTTTGAATCATGCTCCATATTTTGGGGCCTTCCAGAGCTTGAATGCAACCTCATGCAGAAACCGATCCGCTGGTATGGCGAGATTCCCTCCTTTCTGCGTGATAAAAGGAAACATGAGATTGTAAATTTAAAACGATATTAACAAATAGAAATGATATTAGCAGACAACATCAAACTAATGCAAGAAAACAAAACAAAACAAAACAAAACAAAACAAAACAAAACAAAACAAAACGGCTCTCTATACAAATTTACTAGGAGTAGAAAGAAGCTAATGTTAATGAAACGCGGGATTTAGATGTTTTAGTTTTGGACAATTTTTCTATGCCTACGACAAAACGAATTTCAATGCTGAGGAAAATCTGGAAGATATGAGAAGTTCAAATGTACTCAGACTCCATATCTATAGGTTGGCCACGGGTGGCTTGTGAAACTGAACAATCAGATGAACAATCGGATGAGGAACTTGTAGGTTAAATTTAAAGAATAGATAGACTAGGAAAAGCTGCTCAGCCCAAGTCCCTAGTATGGCAATGACAAAGTTGATAAGCTTCGTCAGTGTCCAAACCATCCATGACTTCTGCCAGTAACTTGAGAAATATCCTCATTAATTTGATCAGGAACCTATCACTCAGCTGCTATGTTGAACAACACAGTAGTAACCCAATTCCTATTTAAACACGGAATCCTTAAATGTATATTCATAGTCACTAGTTCCTATTTCTTGTCCGTTATTCAAATGGTGAAACGATTCAATAAAAAAAAAAAGAACTCTTAACAATAAAAGTTCAGACGTGGTTGATGAACCTAATTATTTACTAAAGCTGATAGATATCAATCAAAATGACCACAGCAATTTTTTACGAGGATCTGTAATCTAATCTTTGCGGTCTACCTATCCCCAGGAAATGAAAGGAAGATAAAATATAATTGTAAACTTTACCTCCTTAATATCTTGGAAAGAAAACCTCTCTGCCATATCTTTCCGGGTGACGGCTTCCTGCCATTGTGTGATTAGCATCGGACAATAATGCCTACAGAGCAAATTTAGCTTGAGCTGTGAGATATGGCACAACCTTGATAGCAGTTCAGTACAGAAATAATTATACAAATGACAATGCTCAATTTGTACTTTACTCACAACACACAACAGCAGTACAATAAATGCTCAAGTGTACCTGATGTTATTTATTAGATTAGCTCCTTTCATGGTGTAACTTTGACGAGGGCAAAGCAAGGAAAGACTTGAGTTCTTCTTTTGTGAGTTCAAATGTAACAAACTGCTATCCTCATCGTCTACTGACGATCCATAGCTCATCACTACAGATAAGTGTAAACGAGAAGCGATTTCTGATCCAGGTTGCGCTGTTTGCAATATCCCACCAACCAACGAATTGATCAAATCTACCTCATTCCCAACAACCTCTTCTTTCAGGATATTCACCTTCTCACCGCATCCAACGTGCACACACACTAAATCAAACTCGCTTGTTTCTGATGTCTTGCCTCCTTGAAAGCCTAGCAATTTCAGCAACTCAGAGGCTGGTGGTTCATCAAAAGAAGATTTGTACTTAGTCAAGTCGTCAAATTCCAATACAGTGAAACCAAGATATCTTCCAAAAGACTTCACATTTGAATCTTCTGATACAATAGCAGCTCTCAATCCCATAAATCTGCAATTTGATAAACACGGATTCTAGTTTAAGAACAAAAACACTAATTTATGACTCTTTCTCAATGTGACGGAATTCACACAAACTTAAGAAGATAATACCTGTCTGATATGGTAGACACCGAGGACTCTTTTGAGCAGTCCGGAGAACTTCCTCCTTTCTGAAAAAAGGAAGAAAATAAGTCACTTTACTACATAAATATCATCAAAAATGTTGACAGACAAGAAAAGAAGAATGCCATTTTGCATTCCAGTAGTTTAATAATATTACCTTCATTATGTAAGCATCATAAGCATCTAACAATTGTGCCAACTCCCTAACCACTCTCTCATCCTCACTTTCTGCAAGTTATGGAAACTGAAACAATTATAAGACTACACATACATATGAATACTTATAAAAAAAATACATTTTATTCTAAATATGTTACTGTATGATCCACATTAAAGCTTCTCACACATAATTGGAAATAAATAGTGAAATTTCCTTTTCACTTTAAAGAACTACTTATTACAACACGAGTAACACATAGTTTTACTCAGTGATGAAAACAACAATAGAGCAACATGACCAGGGATTCGTAATCTCGAAACCAATAAAAGAGCAAATTATAATGGAAACAATTGCCAATGACCAACCTAACTTCAACTAATTCCCAAGCTTATAAGTCTTATAACAAGTGCACGTTTCTGCAGTACCGAAAATATAAGCAATCCTTGCACAAACGACATGGTACAGGTGTTTGAAATCTATCATGAAAACAGCTAACCCAATGACTACAAACTCTGAGTTAGTTATTCAGAATGTTCTGTACTGTCTTAACTTGATAAGTGGAAGGGGGGGATGTCCCACTTATAAAATCGTCCCAGCTTATCTATGAAATTTTCAAACTCTAAAAGAAATACGTAGCTTCCATGACAAACTCAGTTGGGCAGTAGGATCTAAAGTTGACCCAAACTTCAAACAACAATGCAGAAGCGCAGCTCTCGTCATTGAAGATGTGCATTGGATTACCACCAACTTTGTCAACTAGCTCTAATAGCAGGATTTGCTCATTTTCAGAGTTGGTAGATTCTCCACAAAGAAATGTTCTAATTCGCAAACTCAAATTGAAGAGATTGAACTGTCAAAGACAAAACAACTCCCAACAGTCTATCTTTTGGGACCTGCCTACATACAAGACAATTTCTACTAGTGCAACATTATAGATGAATCTATCGACTATCTACTAGTGTGCCATAAATTTTAAGTCTTTCTCAACAGTTAATCCCTTTTGCTGTTATATGCATCAAAACCAGAACAAGAAAAGAAGAAAAAAAAAGCTAAATTTAAGATTTTGAAAGTAACCCATTAATCAATTAGATAAAAAACACAAACCCCATTACTAAGTTTAGTAAATAGAGAATTTGAATTGGAATTGAGTTAAAAAAAACGAACCTGCATTAGGGGATTGGGTGAGAGATAAGAATCCAGAGCAACCTCGAGAAACGAGATCATGAAGATGAATGTGTGATGATGAGATTTGTTTAACTAATCCATCACCATATATTATCAAACTTCTACTTGCTTTGTCCGCCATTTTTTTCTTTCTTCTTACTTTCAGAGAGAGTGTGTGCGGATTATGTACGCAGATTGTTTACTTTTGTTGATTCGGGGGTGTATATAGTGTGTGGATTTTTTAGCTAAGGGGCGACCAACAATTCCCGTATGGATACAAACGTGTCAGGGTGTTGTTGCGACTCGTTGCAATACTGATACGGATACGGGAAAGCCGAGATTCTTGAACCGTATGGCCACAGTGCCAGACGAAGATGCATTCTATAGATGGGACATTGTTTGGCAATTTTGGCAAATGCATTTCTGATTCTTTTGAGTTGGGATGGATTGCATTTCAAGAGTTTCCGGTATGTTACACACTTAAGGACTGGCCGGCTATAACCGGCCAGGTAAATGGGCACAATTATTGTGTGTTACACCGTTGCAGGCCAAGTCAGTGTCTGATAATGATTGCGCGACACAACATAGACTGTCAAGTGCTAAGAATGGCATAACCCTGCAGGGCCAGTGAAGCGCAAAAGTGGCGCTACACTGTAAAGACATTTGACTAAGTAATGAAGCTTATTGGCCGACACAATAAAGCTTCATTGAGGGAAAGGCAGGCAAGGCCAAAGTGACAAGATGTAACATGCGATGTTGGCATTAAAGCATGTCCATGGAATTGAGTTGTCTCAAACTCAAGGATGATGCAAGAAGGTAGAATAGGCCAAGAGCTGGTTTATGCATTATTTCAAGGCAGGGCCAAAGCTTGAATAATGCAAACAAGTTAGCAATGCAAGAGTGGCATTGTTATTGTCAAGCAAATTGGCTAAGTGAAGCATATGACGCATGAATAACTAGACTGAGCTTAAGGAGTTAGACTTGATGATTGAAGCACAAGGATTGTTTATACATTAGCTTAGAGCAATAAGCATGCAGGGCCAAGATGGCTGAGCATTGGATCAAGGCCAAGATTCAGTAAAGCACAACGGTTGTGCAATACGGCTCAAGTGACGGTTAGGAGTTGGTTACGGGCTGCACAAGCATGCCAATGACGCGAGACAAAGTAGAACGGTTATAAAGGGAATTTATAAGCGTGGGAGAAGGTTCTTAACTGCTAGAGAACTGGTGTTGGACGATGGCGCCAGTTTAGAGAAAAACTGGCCAGTTAGCACAGTTATACGCGGTTATGGCACTAATGGTTGTCCCATGCGTATGCAACGGTTGTGCACGGTTTTGGCCAAGTAAAGTTGTTATATAAATAGTCTTAGGGCATGGAAAATTTGGCAGGCTTACATAAGAGAGTGTGAGACTCAAATTATGAGAGTTTTGTAAGGCTAAGGCTTGGTTCAAGGTGAACAAGTATGTGTAAGTCCCTAAGTGGGAAAGTTTTGTATCTATTACCTTTGATGGAATAAAAAGAGTTGATTGTATCATGTTCTAAGTGTTCTTGGTTGACTGATTGTTGGTGGCAATGTTTGAATGCATTATGGGGTGCATTTGAGAAGTATAGAGAAGTGAAAGAAGGCTAAAGACTTTTGAGTTGGTTGTTTGCATTGGTGCAAACTTATAAGGCTGAAGTGCAAGTGGGTGAAGCTTGATTCACAGAACCACTGTGCTGTCGGGTTACAGTTTTGCAGAAATTTGGAAGAGGCATTTGAAGGTGTGACAGTTTGGGTATCAGAGCTATGTTTGGTACACAATTCTTGTGTATTTGTTAGATAATACACAAGTAATTATTTCTCTCTTAAGATGTTTTCGTGTGAGCAAGTAAGTGGTGCATTATTTTCAGAGAATTTTCATTAGAAATAGGTTCTAAAGGCATGATGATCGACGAAGAACTAACGGGTATGTTTGATCAATTAGAGGAGTATGGTGATCTTGGCAATCTTACCATTGACATGCATGGGTAGTGATGGCCTAGATGTTCCTCTTGGTTCTGAAGATTAAGGCAGGCTAGATTTACTTGAAGAAAGAACATCATATTAGTTTAAAGAATTTGACGAAAGGGTAGGTGCAGTCGAGGACAAGGTGTATGATACAACCTTGCTGAATTGGGAAACCAATGATGAAATGACTGAATTGAAGGGAAAATTCAGTGACATGAAGACCATACTAAAAGGCCATGCGAAGAAAATATCCGAGGAGATGGAAAATCTTCGCAAGTTAATCAGTGATGGCATGTGTGCAGGGGAAAACATGAATGGAGAAAGCTCTAATCGGGTTTCCGAGCCAAGAATTTATGTTGGTTCCAGAAATGCTAGAGAAATTGAGAATTTCTTGTATGACGTTGAGGCATACTTTGACGTGAATGGAACTGGGGAAGGACAAAAGATAACTCTCGCAGGAAATTACCTTGGTGGTGATGTAAAAGTTTGGTGGATAACTATGCTACAAGAAGATGAAGTTGTTGGTTTTGCCAATCCTATGTCTTAGAATGACATGAAACTGGGATTGAGATGTCAGTTCTTGTCGAGCAATGATGCTTGGTACGCAAGAGAAAGTTTGCGCAGGCTAAAAATGACGGGTACATGATGAGTGCCAAATATTGTATATATCTATCCCTTTTTGTTGGCATTTTAACTCATCTTTTGTGCAGTAATTCTACATTTTATCCCATATTCTGTATTTTCATTGTTTTCAAGAATAAATATTTTTCTTACTTAATTTTGCATTTTTAGGTAATAAATAAAGTCTGGATGACTTGCGGAGCAAAAAGAGCAGAAAAGTAGTGAAAAGCCGGGAGAAATCACGCAAGGAAGCCGCGAAGAATGGTGCGCACAACCTCATTTTCTACACACAAAAACGCCTCCGTTCTCAGCCATCAGATCAGTTCTCAGAAGCATCCGATGGTCGCTCCTTCATAGAGCATCAAAATCTGAAGTCTCTGCCAAGCACCACAGCGCTGAAATTCCAAGCCTTCAGATTAGATGGTAGTTGAATCCAACGGTTGCTCCCTTGCTGTTCATCAAAGTTTGATATCTCCGCCTTACACTACAACACCTAACCTAATCTAGCACCGTTCGTTTCGTTGTATCCCTTCATCCGACGGTCGCTCCTCGCTTGCCTCCGCATCACCGTTAGATCTACCAACCATCTTCGCATCCCGCAGCTCAGAGTCACAAAACATCAAAATTTGATGAAGCCGCCACACACTGGAGCACCAAACCCTATACCAGCTACCCAAATGCACCCTTCTCCCAAAAACATCGAGCTCTTCTCCTCCACTCCGTCTGCAGAGAGCTGCTCTGCAACTCCATCACCTCCACCAGCTACACCTCGCTGAACCACACCACCCTGCCATCGCCACTTCCTCCACTGTCACCAAACACCACCTACACGCCGTAGCTACCTCCCCTACCTCTATAGCCATCTAACTTATTGATTTTTCACCACTGAAACCCTAGGTGATAAATCAATAAACTAGGTGAGGGTATAAGACGCAATTGAAGACATGGAGAGGAGCAGGAGACTAAGGAGAAGAATGGGTCGAAAGAAGACTCGTCAAATCACATGTTAGGTGAGTTTAATTTCAAACCCTAATTTCTTAATTTTTAGGGTTTTTCTAGCAAACCTAATTTTTGATAGGGAAAGCCTAGAGAAGAACAAAGATGATATGGGTATGGCCGAATTAGGTGAATTAGGTGAGAAATCCCAATTATTTTAATGTTTTCAATTTGGGGATTTTTTGGGTTAAAACCCTAATTTTGTAATTGGGTATAAATTGGGACTGTGGGTGTGATGTAAAGACTCATGCTGGACTAGCCAGTGTCCAGGACTGTGAAGTTCTGTTAATGTTTAATTTTAAATTTCAATTTCAATTTTAGTTAATTTTCAATTTCTGTTTTATTTCATGTTTAATTCCATGTTCATTTAATTTATGTTCTTATAATTTCTGTTTGTTTCTAATTTCAATTTGGTTTTGTGTTTAATGTTAGTTCACTATTATGTCAGTTTTGTGTTTAATGTTTAGTTTTGTGCTTAATGTTAGTTCACTGTTAAGTGCCATGTTTATGCTCAACTGTGTTTCAATTCATTGTCAAGAAGTGATGGAATGTTAGGCTAGAAGCTTTGAAGCATTGTTTTGATTGAGCAATGGGAGAAATTAGTGCTCATAGCAAGCTAATTCTCTTTCCCATTCCTTTTGTATGCTTAGGATGCATTGTGTTGATTGAGCATTGGGAGAAATTAGTGCTCATAGCAAGCTAATTCTCTTCCCATTCTATTTGTATGCCTAGAGCCACTGCTTTGGCCTTGTTTTGTCACCACTGTTAGCTTCACCATCTCCCCTGCCCTTGGCTTAGGCCTTGGTTCATTTCCATTGTTGTTGTTTAGTTCTTTGCTGTTAGTCATTGTCTTGTTTTATTTACTGCATTGCCTTTGCTTTATTGCCTTGTTTTCCCACTGTTTTCTCCCTTGCCTTGTTCTGCTGCTGCTGCTTTCTTTTCTTTGCTACTGCAGCTGTCTCCTTCCACTGCTGCTGCTGCTGCAACTGAGCCCAAAGCTCACTTCACTCCTGAGCCCAAGTTCAATTCAGTGAAACCAAAGGCTAAAAGCCCAGGTTTAATCCCAAGGCCCATCCAACTGAGCCCAAAGCTCAGCTCACTCCAAAAAGCTAAGGCCCAATTCACTTCAAAGCCCAGCTCAACCCAAGGCTCAAAGCCCAGTTCATTAAGGCCCAGCCACAGTTCAGGTTAAGGCTCAAAGCCCAATTCAGTCCACTGTGGGCTTAATCAAAAGCCTAATTCAGAGACCAAAGCCCAAGTTCTCAGTTCAATTCAAAGGCCCAAGGCCTCAAGCACTTCATCATTACAAACAAACCCACTAAGCCCAAAGCAAATTTAGAGCCCAATAGCAATTTAGAGCCCAAATAGCTAAACACTACAAAACACTCCCAATCTCTGTGGATCGACCCGTACTTGCACGAGCTACAACCGACGACCGTGCACTTGCGGTATTACTGTAGGCCCCCGTTTCATTTCGCTTAATTTATACACCTCCCCGGGCCCACCAAGTTTTTGGCGCCGCTGCCGGGGATTGGTGCTGTGTTTTTCTTGTAGTTTTATTAGCTATTTTTGCATTTCACTGCATAACATTTGCATCTGCATCTGCTTCACTTCATTTGCTGTTGGACCTGCTGTTCTGAACCTGTTTTTCCTCTGCTGGGACGCCACCAAGGAAAAGAACCAAAGCCCAACTGGGTTTTTGCAACAATATCAGAGCAGCTGGGCTGTGCTTAAAAGGTAACCCATTTAAGAGAACCCGAATTGTGGGCTTCCAATTTTTTAATTGTGGGCATGTAATATTAAAGCCAATTTTTGGGCTTCTCTTATTTTCTGTTGGGTTTGTAATAATTTATTTGTGGGCTTGTTTGTTTAATTTGTGAGCTTGTATTTAATTTTTGTGAGCGTGTTTAATTTGGACTTGTATTTTGTATTCTGGGTTTTTAAAACCCAGCTGAGCTTGTAACCGATCACGCTAGTTAAACTCGTTAGTGGGCCGAGTACCCAAATTCTAGGCCGAGATTTTGGACTCAGTTCCACCAAAAGTTTTCAACCAAGCGGAGCCAAAGCAAACACAAAACCAACAGTGGGCTTGCTCCCATTCAAAAACCAAATTTTATTTAAAAAAAAAAAAAAAAAAGAACCAAAATTTTCTTTTGCTCCCAATTTTAAAACCAAATTTCTACTTTGCTCCCATTTTTAAACCAAATTTTCTTTTTCAAATATATCCCATCAAAAACCAAAAGTTTCCCAAAAATCCAAACCCATTAAAACCAAATAGTGGGCTTTGTAACATAGTTACTTAGCTTTTGAGCCAATCATGTCTGGATTTTGGTCTGCTCCTGGGGATGGGAATAAAACTCTTAGAGAACTTGCTTATGGGCATGTGCCACGTTATGAACCTTCCACGGACCATGATGTCAATAGTCATAGGAATTATTATGGACATTTTCAAAGTCCCGAGCCGCAATACATGAACCCTAATGACTATTCATACATGCATCATTCGTCGCAACGTGAAAATGAACATTTTGCTAGTGCCTCACTCACACAATCATCACTTATGGATCAAATAGAAGCTCGAATCACAGCTTTAGAAATGCAATCACATGAGGAATCTGTCACATCTAATTTTCTTAGGCAACCTGAAATCTATGCATGTCCCGCATGTGGTAGTTTAGACCACCCTGTTGAGAATTGTCATATTTTGCATAATTTTAGGCAATGTAGAGAAAATCCAATGTATGAAATGCCCATAAATTGTGAGGATGGTAGTCATTGGGACCATAATCAATCCTTTGAGGGTTGCGATCAATATTTTGTAAACCCTAATGACCATGCACACATGTACCATTCACCACAATTTGAACATGAAGAATTTTGTACTCCCATGAATTTAGACTCCACCACAGAAGCTTTAAGACTCTGCAAGCAAGACTATGATAGATCTACATCACGAATTCATGCACATTTAGATCAGATTTTGCTTCACCGACAAAAGGAGGAAATTCATGAGGAAATGTATGTTGTCCCTAATGAAGTGTCTAGTCCCATTCATGTAAATAATGTTGAATATGAACCTAATTTAGAGGAACATGAATCGACTAATGACACCACCACTGTTAATGAGGACCAATATGCATGCTACCATGATGATGATTATGATGATTATGATGATATGTTAGAAGAACATGAAAATATTGTGGAACCTGTTGGTTCAAAAACATATGGCTTCTCGCCCTCGACCTTCATGAATGTTGTTCTTTCTAATACTCATTGTAATTCATATGATTTTGATATTGACATGGGATTCGTACAATTATTCTGTAAAGATGAGCATGACATAGGAATACTTGAATCTTCTGTAGACACTAATATGCATGAAAATATATTTGATGTGTCTGATTCTCTACCTAATTCACATTGTGATATTTCTCCTGATTTGCCGATGCATGAGAATAAATTTGTTGATGATGATGATGATTCTGAGTGTGAACTTGCTAAACTGATTGATGATTGTGAGCATGATGTGACATGTGTAGATGAGTTAGGAGATTTTGATTTGACTAATAATGACGCACCTATTCTCCTACATGAGTCACAATCTGTTGGCCTTCCACCCAACCTAGATTTGGTTTGTACCAATATTGTAAAACCAATTTTTCTGAAAATTCCTAATCTAGGATTGGAACTGTATGCTTCCCAAGTCCTTTTGGACTATTTTGCTTCTAAGTATAATATCTTTGAGGAACCACAGTTGGAAATTGCATGTTTGCCCGTCCCTAGCACAGTTCATTTCGAGCTAGACCTTGTGCATGATGAACCCCCAAAACTGCGCGATTTTGTTTTCAAAATTATATCTTCTGTAAAATCCAGGTTTGGGGGTAGCTCATTTTGTTTCACAGTTTCACTTGCATGCCTATCATATTATTATTGTGTGAAGCTGTTGAAATGTCTACACTTTGTCTTTTGGGTTGATCCTCAACTCTTTAGATTGTTAGTGTATGGTGAATTTTTGTATATAATCCAGTAGATAAAATTTTAAAAACCCTTTTGTTCCTTTTGTATATATTTTGCTAATCCAATATGATCTCGGCTGAAATATGTTGGATTTTTGCCTTGAATAACGGAGTTTTAATTCTGCTTTCGCCGAAATCGGGTATTCTCTCTCCTTTTACTCTACTCAGCATGTCCCTTTCCATATGTTGCATTTTAATTCTTTCCATATTTTGAAACTTTGAGGACAATGTTTAGTTTAGGTTTGGGGGTATAGAGTAGATACCACGATAATATGCCATAATTGAAAACGAACTCCTTCTTTTTGAAAAAATTGAAAAATTCCAAAAAAATTGAAAAATTCAAAAAAATTAAAAAATGAAAAATCATAAAAAATGGAGCTCATTTACCTTGAAATGTTGACTCTTGTGCAAATATGTATTTTTATTAGGAGTCTTAGTCTAGATATTTAGGCACCCTGATTCTAGCACAATTCACATAGTGATAAGAAATTTGCACGCGCACGATCTACCAATACATGTATGGCCTTGATCTTCAAGGTGTTTGATAGAAAGTTACGATTGCCAATCACTTTAGAATACTGAACGAAACTTGACTAGCTTGTTCTTTGGTTGGTTGGGATAGAAGGTGGAGGTTACATTAAGAAAGACAACCATCGAATTTAACTGGGTGCATCAAAAAGGGCTACCTCTTGCAAAGTGTCATGTAATCTTTTGTTTCCTTTTGTATTTGTATCAAAAGTGTTTCAATTTTAAAAAAAAAAAAAAAGAGAAAAAAATATCAGAAAAATACAAAAAAATCAAGTATTTATCAATTCCATCATCTCTTGTTCCAAAAATAAAAAGAGAATAGTCAATGTAAATAAGAGTCATGTAAATAGTCATTTTGTTGTTTCTTTGTAATAAGCAAGGAAGGGTGTATGCCATTGATGTACAACGCGAGTAATTGTGAAATACCTCCAACTCATTCACAATTCTCGTAAAGTCCGGACAGCTAGCTAGATTTCGACCTCAGTTCTTAGCCTGAGAAACTATCTCTTGGTGATTAGTAGTCATAACTTCAGATCTTTCTTTACACATGTGTAGATACACTTTACACTCTTATCACATGTCTTTTTTTGTTATCAGTGCTAGGATTGTGCCTTTGATAGCTAGATTGACATCTCCATTTTGCTGTGAGCTTAACTGTTTTGCACATGTCACATTTGATGGAATCTGAGCTTATATTTTGACCTAGAACTTTGTAGGTACGTTCTAAGCAAACCTTCACGAGACTTCAACTCGTCCACTAGGGACACTTAGTGGTTTAAAAGGCTTAGTGCATACGCTAAATGCATTCGAGAGACCAGCGACAGTGGTATAGTTAGGATTTCCTTAGTTTTGTTTTACTTGAGGACAAGTAAAATTCAGGTTTGGGGGTATTTGATGAGTGCCACATATTGTATATATCTATCCCTTTTTGTTGGCATTTTAACTCATCTTTTGTGCAGTAATTCTACATTTTATCCCATATTCTGTATTTTCATTGTTTTCAAGAATAAATATTTTTCTTACTTAATTTTGCATTTTTAGGTAATAAATAAAGTCTGGATGACTTGCGGAGCAAAAAGAGCAGAAAAGTAGTGAAAAGCCGGGAGAAATCACGCAAGGAAGCCGCGAAGAATGGTGCGCACAACCTCATTTTCTACACACAAAAACGCCTCCGTTCTCAGCCATCAGATCAGTTCTCAGAAGCATCCGATGGTCGCTCCTTCATAGAGCATCAAAATCTGAAGTCTCTGCCAAGCACCACAGCGCTGAAATTCCAAGCCTTCAGATTAGATGGTAGTTGAATCCAACGGTTGCTCCCTTGCTGTTCATCAAAGTTTGATATCTCCGCCTTACACTACAGCAACCTCATTTTGTTTTGTGACTCGAAAGAAGAGGTAGGGGAGGTAGCTACGGCGTGTAGGTGATGTTTTGTGACTCTGAGCTGCGGGATGCGAAGATGGTTGGTAGATCTAACGGTGATGCGGAGGCAAGCGAGGAGCGACCGTCGGATGAAGGGATGTAGGTGATGTTTTGTGACTCTGAGCTGCGGGATGCGAAGATGGTTGGTAGATCTAACGGTGATGCGGAGGCAAGCGAGGAGCGACCGTCGGATGAAGGGATACAACGAAACGAACGGTGCTAGATTAGGTTAGGTGCTGTAGTGTAAGGCGGAGATATCAAACTTTGATGAACAGCAAGGGAGCAACCGTTGGATTCAACTACCATCTAATCTGAAGGCTTGGAATTTCAGCGCTGTGGTGCTTGGCAGAGACTTCAGATTTTGATGCTCTATGAAGGAGCGACCATCGGATGCTTCTGAGAACTGATCTGATGGCTGAGAACGGAGGCGTTTTTGTGTGTAGAAAATGAGGTTGTGCGCACCATTCTTCGCGGCTTCCTTGCGTGATTTCTCCCGGCTTTTCACTACTTTTCTGCTCTTTTTGCTCCGCAAGTCATCCAGACTTTATTTATTACCTAAAAATGCAAAATTAAGTAAGAAAAATATTTATTCTTGAAAACAATGAAAATACAGAATATGGGATAAAATGTAGAATTACTGCACAAAAGATGAGTTAAAATGCCAACAAAAAGGGATAGATATATACAATATTTGGCACTCATCAGTACACCATAGGCCTATGTTGAAAAAATTCCTTGCATTGGTGAAAGAAGTGTGTGGCATAAATGAAGAAGATCAGATGTTTCAATTTTTGAGTGAGCGAATTCTTTAGTTATTGCTGAACTTAAGAAACACAAAATTCAGAGTATCAAGATGGTTATTCAAGCAGTAAGAGAACTTACTAGTTACACAACAACTTAAGATGTGCAAAGATGTGAAGGTAAGACCAAAGGAAAGGAAAAATCTGTAGGCAGTAAGCGCAAGCATGAGCCAAAGTAAGATGAATCATTCCCTTGAGCCCGGAAGTGTAGGGGATGTTTCATTTGCAAAGGCTTACGTTTCGCTAAAATATGTCCACTCAAAGCGCAATTTAATGAATCGGTTGGGGATGACTATGGGAGTCATTCTAGCAAGACTCGTGAAGGTTGAAGTGAAGGTTCAAAGAAGAGACCACGCAGCAAAGTTGTTTCTCACTTCGACAAAGGCAGAAACTAAGCTAGAACAAGAAGGAGTGTTGTTGTCTCCGTTGGCAACACTTAGTGTAGAAAACATGGTGTTTTCTGATCTTGTTATGTGTATCTTGAGTTATTGGTTGTTGCAAACTCTGTGTTTAGAGTTTGTTTGTACAAACTTTTATGTGAGTCTTCAAGTTTGTATATACTTTGCTTTGGTGTAAGCAAGTTGCATTGTTAATGAAGTTTTAGATTTATACAATGATCGATGGATCAAATCATGTAATGGTGCACGATCTTTTTATGTAAGAGCAGTAATGAATGAAGGTGTTTTTGTTTATAAAGTCTTGTCTCTTTATTTACGATATGAAGCTAGTTCATAGGAAGATGCTGTGATAGCATACTTATCCTAATGTATGCAATGGAAAGACAAGTTGAAAGCTAATAAGAAAACTCTAGAACAAGGGTCATAGTTGATGCGAAAATGATATTGTTGTTTGGGGATCGCAATATGACATGACGGCAGATAGGCAGCGACAGCCGAAGCAATGCATCAAGAAAGAAATCATTCCATCAGCGAGCATGAGTTGGGTAGAACTCATGGCTTATAGAAAGACACACACTTTCCAGGCAACATAGCAATGTAGTTCATAGAAATAGTTGGATACATATTGGCTTTGAAGGAATTAATGGCGTATGGACGGCTAAAAGGTTAGCTATGTTATGTCCAAGAGATAGTTAGTCACAGTTGCGTGGATGGACTGTGCAACTCAATAGTTTTTCTTTAGCGAGTTAGGCAAAGAAAACTTGCAATTCTAGTTCGGGTGTGCAACAAGGCCTAAGTATAGAGATTTTATACTTAGTAGCCACATTCAAATAAATGCATTCTTGAATGGCGTTTGAAGGAACGGAATTTGGTAAGGCATGAAGTGTAGATTCTGGTGTCTTGGGTGAAGGAAACCCCTATGCACTTTGTGACGTACTTAACGGAGGGCATGGAGGACAACAGTCCAAGGCATGTGCCAGCAAAATTAATTTAAAACGAAGGACAAGTCGTTTATAAGTCCTTGTCATGTTGAGTTAGATGCAAAAGGAAAAGTCGGGAGATGAAAGGCTATGGAAATGATCGATAGTGATCAGTTTGAGGAGAATCATTATGTGCGTACACTTAGGCATAAATGATTCAAGTAGAATTCAGGACTAATTTGGTGGAATTTGCTAAGAAGAATTTCAAGTTTGCATTTGGGTATTGGTGCATGATTTGAGTAGATGTTGAAGCGTACTGCACGACGCCGAGAAGTGACTCAAGATATGAGATAAATATATCAAGGCAGTAAAGCTAAGTGATGCTGATGCTATGGCATGAAAATTGGAAGATATCATATTGCGAAAGCCAGCAATGGTTGTTGAATTTCAGAAGAAGTTCTGAAAGTGCATGTAGAAAGGTTAAGACAAGTATAATGTTTATACTGGGTGGCGTTCATCAAGGGCGTTGAACGGATTAGGTAGGGGAGGTCTATGACCGGCCAGGAAAGTGGCGCACAATGATTGTGCATTACAGTTTTGCAGGCCAAGTCAGTATCCGACAATGATTGCGAGACACTATATAGACTGTCAATTGCTAAAAATGGCATAACCCCGCAGGGCTAGTAAAACGCAAAATTGACGCTACACTGTAAAGACATTTGGCTAAGTAATGAAGCTTATTGGCCGACATAATAAATCTTAATTGAGGGAAATGCAAGGAAAGGCCAAAGTGACAAGATGCAACATGCGATGTTGGCATTAAAGCATGTCCATGGAATTGAGTTGTCCTAAACTCAAGGATGATGCAAGAAGGTAGAATAGGCCAAGAGCTGGTCTATGCATTATTTTAAGGCAGGGCCAAAGCTTGAACAATGCAAACAAGCTAGCATTGCATGAGTGGCATTGTTATTGTCAAGCAAATTGTCTAAGTGAAGCATATGACGCATGAATAACTAGAGTGAGCTTAAGGAGTTGGACTTGATGATTGAAGCACAAGGATTGTTTATACATTAGTTTAGAGCAATAAGCATGCAGGGACAAGATGGCTGACCATTGGATTAAAGTCAAGATTCAGTAAAGCACAAGCATGTCAATGACGCAAGACAAAGTAGAATGGTTATAGAATGTTCCTAACTGCTAGACAACAGGTGTTGGATGATGGCGCCAGTTTAGAGAGAAACTGGCCAGTTAGCACAGCTATAGGCGTTTATGGAACTGCTTTACCAGACAGATGGTTGTCCCATGCGTGTGCAACGGTTGTGCACGGTTTTGGCCACGTAAAGCTGCTGTATAAATAGTCCCAAGGCATGTAAAATTCGGCAGGATTATATAGGAGAGTGTGATACTCAAACTATGAGAGTTTTTGTAAGGCTAAGGCTTGGTTCAAGGTGAACAATTCTGTGTAAGTCCCTAAGTGGGCAAGTTTTGTATTTCTTCCCTTTGATGCAATAAAAAGAGTTGATTGTGTCATGTTCTAAGTGTTCTTGGTTGACTGATTGTTGGTGGCAATGTTTGAATGCATTATGGGGTGCATTTGAGAAGTATAGAGAAGTGAAAGAAGGCTAAAGACTTCTGTAGTAGAACTGGTGAGTTGGTTGTTTGCATTGGTGCAAACTTATAAGGCTGAAGTGCAAGTGGGTGAAGCTTGATTCATAGAACCACTGTGCTGTCGGGTTACACTTTTGCAGAAATTTGCAAGAAGCATTTGAAGGTGTGACAGTTTGGGTATCAGAGCTGTGTTTGGTACACAATTCTAGTGTATTTGTTGGATATGCGAATTACCGTAATCTTTAGCAGAATACTTACACCCAAGACAGTGGTACAAGCCTGTATCAAGCGAATAAAATAAAATCCCATCCTCATGCAACTTCGGGAAGTAGATTTTGTTCTCCATTTGCCATATGCTGCCCCAAATGTTTAACTTCAATCCAAACCATTTCTTTGTTGTTCAATCTAAAAACACGAACCCATTTTCCTAATCGGCCTAGTAACATACGTAACAGATTACCTTCGCACTCCACCGAACAACTCTTTATACAGATCAAAACTAAGTTTTCCTAGATCATTTTATACAGATCAAAACTAAGATGAATATCATTACTTATAATCAAGGATAAATAAACCACCCACCAAAACCATGAGCGGAAAAAATGTTCAACAATGATCTGATATCTCATTTACTGCTCCAGACTCCAGCCTCTTAGTTAGTGATCCCTAGTAGGGCTGGAATGTGGCATGAGAGGAAGCCCATTGCCATTGGAGTAAAAATCATGGGAACGGTATATTTCAAAAATACTGGGGCTGATATTTATTAATAACAAACATTTCGACCATGGTGGTCATACAAAGCAAAACACAAAAGAAATATCAAGAAAATGCATGATGAACCATGCATTATCTAACAAAGCACAACACTCATAAATAAATAATCAAGAAAATAAAATATGAGCAAATCAACGCGTAACTTCTCTCAGCAATCATAATTAGCGTAAAGAGCTAACCACACGAGAAATAACAAAGAAATTCAACCCCACACCATCAACAATTTCCTTAAGAGACACAGGTTCCCTGACCGACCAACTTCCAGAAACCTTTGCAGGACAATTTCTTTCCTGAACGAGAACGACGACAACATGGGGCCCTGGCAGTTCCACATTTTTCATTAGATTCCTTGCAATCCACACATGTGAGCCCACGTAGTAGACTTCTGCATTCTTTTCCAGGGCAGCATGTAGACCGATGCGCCTGACTACAATCTCCACCCCCACTGGTACATGACTCAGAACAATAAGATGCCGAAAAGATGATAACCAAAACAAAGAAAAAACAAGTGAACTTTTTGCTCTCCATGATATCTGATCTTGGTGTTTTGAATTTCTTGTCTTACAATTTTGCTGGTTGTACTATTGATTGATACATGTATAGTTTGCTACCATATGCCTATATATATAGGATTTGAGAAGTTGACATTTTCATATACTCATTAATTCCTGCATTTATGTGCCATCACATTAATCTCGTACAACAACAAGGTTCCCGGAAATTCGTTAAAACCTCGTACAACAACAAGGCTAGGTTCCATTCTCGCTCTTAATTCTATTTTAGTACTGACCTAGTCCATAATTGCACCATGTCCATGTGCCATTATTAGCAAGGGTCTCAACTTCTAAATAACATGGACTTAAGTTTTTTATATCACCTTGCTAGAATACCAACAATATATACTTTGGAATTGTTCATACAGGGTTTATAATTCCAGAACATCCAATCAAGATCAATAACAACATTTTTTGTGCTACATATTCCATTTATTGTATAATTTGGTTGCTGTGTAGTCTATATTAATGAACGATTTATCAGTTTCATTTTCAACAAAAAGAGATATGAATATAATCGACCGAGAGACTAGCTATCAAGGCCACGGAACATAGTCGGGTTGGGAGAATCTGTCCAGGGGCTACCTTGTACGTGCGTGCCAGTATCAAAGAAAGAATCTTATTATTAGGGCTTTGAAAGTCAATGGTCTTTTGGGGCTTTCTAGGGTCATGAAATAATAAATGAGGTTATCCCTTATCACATCATATTCCTAATTCTATTATACCCTTAACCTAAATTTCACTATCCATAAAAAAAAACAAAAAAAAAATCTATAATCTATAATCTTCTCCTTCTCATTTACAATCATGATGAAGATGATGATCATGATTTCATCATGATGAAGATCATAAAAAAATAAAAAAATAAATCTATTATCTTCTTCCCATTCTTTTCTTCTCATTCATAAATTGTTAAAAGATGATGAGCATAATTTCATCATGATGAGGATGATGATCATCAACAAAACCCAAAACTATTTTCTTCTCCTTCTCCTTGTCATTTAAAGATCATGATAAAGAAGATGATCGTCATAGAAAGAAAAAACTAAGAAAATCCACCATTTATTTTTGTTTTAAATGGTTAAAAAAATCCAATTCGATGAATTTCGGGTAAAAAAAAACAGTTTCTGAAAGTATTTACGGTTGGGAGTTCTTAGATTCACAATTCTGAATCAAGATTACGACTGGGATAGTTTGTCGACCCAACCGAGAGTCCATGTTTCGGTTTGGTTTTTCCAATCGAAAGTTTTTTCAATTTGGTTTTTGGTTTCCAGAACCAGTTACGGCTAGGTTTTCCCAGCCATAACTTCACTTCGACTTGGTTTTCGGCTGGGATAATTTGTCGACCCAACCGTAGAACGAAAAAACGGTTGGCAAAAAATGGTGTTCCAAGCCGTATTTTTTATTTACGGCGGGAAAAAAAAGAACTCCTAGCCGATTGTGAATAGTAATTTACGGCTAGGTTTTCCAAGCCGAAAATTCAAGTTACGGCTAGGATTTTTCTACAATTTTTTGTAAGTATCAGAAAGAGTTACGACTAAGTTTTCCAAGCTGAAAATTCAACTTACGGCTGGGGAACCTAGCCGAGAGTAAGCATTTTCGGCGAGGAAAACCTAACCGAAATTAGACCTCTGTTTATATTTTTTATGTGATTATCAGAATAGCTTACGGCTAGGAAAATCTAGCCGTAAACACTCTTTTACGGTTGGGAGTTCTTACTTTCCCAACCGTACAGGTAGGTTCAGGTTTCACGGTTGGGAAACATGTACTTTCCCAACCGTAATACATGGTTCACGGTTGGGAAAGTGTGAACTCCCAGCCGTTATACAGTTTCAGAAAAAAAAAAATTCTCAAATTA
>NC_039359.1:153194661-153208715 GCF_003573695.1 Papaver somniferum | reverse complement strand
ACACATACTTCTCTTCTATTCTATATGCCAAAGTTCAATACAGTGGCGTACTTCATTCCGTATTGACGTGTTTTAGCCAATTCATACGGTGCTTTTGTTATAATGATATCTTTAAATTCAACCGTTGGAATATGATGAAAATTTGAGTTGTCGTAGTTTACCTTGTTATAGAAGTACAGTAAATGTTTCACGCGGATCAGGTGACGTTTGATACTGCAAAGCTTGCACAATATATGACTATGGTCTGCTGAGTTTAAATCCCGAATAGGGGACTGATTCCTATTTATCTCATTCTCCGCTTATCGGACAAAGTTGAAATTTTAGTATGATGTTTGTATATATGAAGGTTTCCTACGGTAGAAATTTCATAAAGTTATGATCAATTTAGGTACACCAAAGTGTGAGAAATCCGAAACTGAATTCTGTATGCACGTATTGAAAGTAGTCGGGTTCTGAGTAATGTATCTTTTTAATGAACTGTTAGAATGCTATGATTTTTGAGTGTGTTGTGGAATATTGAGTTGTAAGTGTACCATTTAATTTAAAGAGGATTAGGTAAGTATTAGTACTACAAATATTGGACAATCTGAAACTGTGTTTCGGTGAAACAGAATTCCTTTACTGCTATCTTCATAATTTGTTATGTCATCATGCATTAATTGGCTTGCTGCTTTGCATGGGTGTCATTGAGAATCACAATCACTTGTTAAGTCATCTTATTTAGACACATACTTCTCTTCTATTCTATATGCCAAAGTTCAATACAGTGGCGTACTTCATTCCGTATTGGCGTGTTTTATCCAATTCATACGGTGCTTTTGTTATAATGATATCTTTAAATTCAACCGTTGGAATATGATGAAATTTGATTATGTCATAGTTTACCTTGTTATAGAAGTACAATAAACTTTTCACGCGGATCAGGTCACGTTTGCTACTGAAAAGCTTGCACAATATATGACTATGGTCTGCTGAGTTTAAATCCCGAATAGGGGACTGATTCCTATATATCTCTTATCGGAAAAACCTGAAATTTTAGTATGATGTTTGTATATATGAAGGTTACCTACTGTAGAAATTTCATGAAGTTCGGATCACTTTAGCTACACCAAAGTGTGAGAAATCCGGAACTGAATTCTGTATGCACGTATTGAAAGTAGTTGGGTTCTGAGTAATGTATCTTTTTAATGAACCGTTGGATTGCTATAATTTTTGAGTGTGTTGTGGAATATTGAGTTCTAAGTGTAGCATAAAAATTTAAATAGGATCAGGTAAGTATTAGTACTAAAAATATTGGACAATCTGAAACTGTGTTTCGGTGAAACAGAATTCCTTTACAGCTATCTTCATAATTTGTTATGTCGTCATGCATTAATTGGCTTGCTACTTTGCATGAGTGTCATTAAGAATCACTATCACTTCTTAAGTAATCTTATTTATACACATACTTCTCTTCTATTCTATATGCCAAAGTTCAATACAGTGGCGTACTTCATTCCGTATTGGCGTGTTTTAGCCAATTCATACGGTGCTTTTGTTATAATGATATCTTTAAATTCAACCGTTGGAATATGATGAAATTTGAGTTGTCGTAGTTTACCTTGTTATAGAAGTACAGGAAATTTTTCACGCGGATCAGGTCACGTTTGCTACTGCAAAGCTTGCACAATATGTGACTATGGTCTATTGAGTTTAAATCCCGAATAGGGGACTGATTCTTATTTATCTCATTCGCCGCTTATCGGACAAAGCTGAAATTTCAGTATGATGTTTGTATATATGAAGGTTACCTACTGTAGAAATTTCATGAAGATCTGATCACTTTAGGTACAACAAAGTGTGAGAAATCCGGAACTGAATTCTGTATGCACGTATTGAAAGTAGTTGGGTTCTGAGAAATGTATCTTTTTAATGAACCGTTGGAATGCTATGATTTTTGAGTGTGTTGTGGAATATTGAGTTTTAAGTGTACCATAAAAATTTAAAGAGGATCAGGTAAGTATTAGTACTACAAATATTGGACAATCTGAAACTGTGTTTCGGTGAAACAGAATTCCTTTACAGCTATCTTCATAATTTGTTATGTCATCATGCATTAATTGGCATGCTACTTTGCAAGGGTGTCATTGAGAATCACTATCACTTGTTAAGTCGTCTTATTTATACACATACTTCTCTTCTATTCTATATGCCAAAGTTCAATACAGTGGCGTACTTCATTCCGTATTGGCGTGTTTTAGCCAATTCATACGGTGCTTTTGTTATAATGATATCTTTAAATTCAACCGTTGGAATATGATGAAATTTGAGTTGTCGTAGTTTACCTTGTTATAGAAGAACAGTAAATTTTTCACGCGGATCAGGTCACGTTTTCTACTGCAAAGCTTGCACAATATATGACTATGGTCTACTGAGTTTAAATCCCGAATAGGGGACTGATTCCTATTTATCTCATTTTCCGCTTATCAGACAAAGCTGTAATTTTAGTATGATGTTTGTATATATGAAGGTTTACTGCTGTAGAAATTTCATAAAGTTCTGATTAATTTAGGTACACCAAAGTGTGAGAAATCCGGAACTGAATTCTGTATGCACGTATTGAAAGTAGTCGGGTTCTGAGTAATGTATCTTTTTAATGAACTGTTAGAATGCTATGATTTTTGAGTGTGTTGTGGAATATTGAGTTGTAAGTGTACCATAAAAATTTAAAGAGGATCAGGTAAGTATTAGTACTAAAAATATTGGACAATCTGAAACTGTGTTTCGGTGAAACAGAATTCCTTTACAGCTATCTTCATAATTTGTTATGTCATCATGCATTAATTGGCATGCTACTTTGCATGGGTGTCATTGAGAATCACTATCACTTGTTAAGTCATCTTATTTATACACATACTTCTCTTCTATTATATATGCCAAAGTTCAATACAGTGGCGTACTTCATTCTGTATTGACGTGTTTTAGCCAATTCATACGGTGCTTTTGTTATAATGATATCTTTAAATTCAACCGTTGGAATATGATGAAAATTTGAGTTGTCGTAGTTTACCTTGTTATAGAAGTACAGTAAATGTTTCACGCGGATCAGGTCACGTTTTCTACTGAAAAGCTTGCACAATATATGACTATGGTCTGTTGAGTTTAAATCCCGAATAGGGGACTGATTCCTATTTATCTCTTATCGGAAAAACCTGAAATTTTAGTATGATGTTTGTATATATGAAGGTTACCTACTGTAGAAATTTCATGAAGTTCGGATCACTTTAGCTACACCAAAGTGTGAGAAATCCGGAACTGAATTCTGTATGCACGTATTGAAAGTAGTTGGGTTCTGAGTAATGTATCTTTTTAATGAACCGTTGGATTGCTATAATTTTTGAGTGTGTTGTGGAATATTGAGTTCTAAGTGTAGCATAAAAATTTAAATAGGATCAGGTAAGTATTAGTACTAAAAATATTGGACAATCTGAAACTGTGTTTCGGTGAAACAGAATTCCTTTACAGTTATCTTCATAATTTGTTATGTCATCATGCATTAATTGGCATGCTACTTTGCATGGGTGTCATTGAGAATCACTATCACTTGTTAAGTCATCTTATTTATACACATACTTCTCTTCTATTCTATATGCCAAAGTTCAATACAGTGGCGTACTTCATTCCGTATTGACGTGTTTTAGCCAATTCATACGGTGCTTTTGTTATAATGATATCTTTAAATTCAACCGTTGGAATATGATGAAAATTTGAGTTGTCGTAGTTTACCTTGTTATAGAAGTACAGTAAATGTTTCACGCGGATCAGGTGACGTTTGATACTGCAAAGCTTGCACAATATATGACTATGGTCTGCTGAGTTTAAATCCCGAATAGGGGACTGATTCCTATTTATCTCATTCTCCGCTTATCGGACAAAGTTGAAATTTTAGTATGATGTTTGTATATATGAAGGTTTCCTACGGTAGAAATTTCATAAAGTTATGATCAATTTAGGTACACCAAAGTGTGAGAAATCCGAAACTGAATTCTGTATGCACGTATTGAAAGTAGTCGGGTTCTGAGTAATGTATCTTTTTAATGAACTGTTAGAATGCTATGATTTTTGAGTGTGTTGTGGAATATTGAGTTGTAAGTGTACCATTTAATTTAAAGAGGATTAGGTAAGTATTAGTACTACAAATATTGGACAATCTGAAACTGTGTTTCGGTGAAACAGAATTCCTTTACTGCTATCTTCATAATTTGTTATGTCATCATGCATTAATTGGCTTGCTGCTTTGCATGGGTGTCATTGAGAATCACAATCACTTGTTAAGTCATCTTATTTAGACACATACTTCTCTTCTATTCTATATGCCAAAGTTCAATACAGTGGCGTACTTCATTCCGTATTGGCGTGTTTTATCCAATTCATACGGTGCTTTTGTTATAATGATATCTTTAAATTCAACCGTTGGAATATGATGAAATTTGATTATGTCATAGTTTACCTTGTTATAGAAGTACAATAAACTTTTCACGCGGATCAGGTCACGTTTGCTACTGAAAAGCTTGCACAATATATGACTATGGTCTGCTGAGTTTAAATCCCGAATAGGGGACTGATTCCTATATATCTCTTATCGGAAAAACCTGAAATTTTAGTATGATGTTTGTATATATGAAGGTTACCTACTGTAGAAATTTCATGAAGTTCGGATCACTTTAGCTACACCAAAGTGTGAGAAATCCGGAACTGAATTCTGTATGCACGTATTGAAAGTAGTTGGGTTCTGAGTAATGTATCTTTTTAATGAACCGTTGGATTGCTATAATTTTTGAGTGTGTTGTGGAATATTGAGTTCTAAGTGTAGCATAAAAATTTAAATAGGATCAGGTAAGTATTAGTACTAAAAATATTGGACAATCTGAAACTGTGTTTCGGTGAAACAGAATTCCTTTACAGTTATCTTCATAATTTGTTATGTCATCATGCATTAATTGGCATGCTACTTTGCATGGGTGTCATTGAGAATCACTATCACTTGTTAAGTCATCTTATTTATACACATACTTCTCTTCTATTCTATATGCCAAAGTTCAATACAGTGGCGTACTTCATTCCGTATTGACGTGTTTTAGCCAATTCATACGGTGCTTTTGTTATAATGATATCTTTAAATTCAACCGTTGGAATATGATGAAAATTTGAGTTGTCGTAGTTTACCTTGTTATAGAAGTACAGTAAATGTTTCACGCGGATCAGGTGACGTTTGATACTGCAAAGCTTGCACAATATATGACTATGGTCTGCTGAGTTTAAATCCCGAATAGGGGACTGATTCCTATTTATCTCATTCTCCGCTTATCGGACAAAGTTGAAATTTTAGTATGATGTTTGTATATATGAAGGTTTCCTACGGTAGAAATTTCATAAAGTTATGATCAATTTAGGTACACCAAAGTGTGAGAAATCCGAAACTGAATTCTGTATGCACGTATTGAAAGTAGTCGGGTTCTGAGTAATGTATCTTTTTAATGAACTGTTAGAATGCTATGATTTTTGAGTGTGTTGTGGAATATTGAGTTGTAAGTGTACCATTTAATTTAAAGAGGATTAGGTAAGTATTAGTACTACAAATATTGGACAATCTGAAACTGTGTTTCGGTGAAACAGAATTCCTTTACTGCTATCTTCATAATTTGTTATGTCATCATGCATTAATTGGCTTGCTGCTTTGCATGGGTGTCATTGAGAATCACAATCACTTGTTAAGTCATCTTATTTAGACACATACTTCTCTTCTATTCTATATGCCAAAGTTCAATACAGTGGCGTACTTCATTCCGTATTGGCGTGTTTTATCCAATTCATACGGTGCTTTTGTTATAATGATATCTTTAAATTCAACCGTTGGAATATGATGAAATTTGATTATGTCATAGTTTACCTTGTTATAGAAGTACAATAAACTTTTCACGCGGATCAGGTCACGTTTGCTACTGAAAAGCTTGCACAATATATGACTATGGTCTGCTGAGTTTAAATCCCGAATAGGGGACTGATTCCTATATATCTCTTATCGGAAAAACCTGAAATTTTAGTATGATGTTTGTATATATGAAGGTTACCTACTGTAGAAATTTCATGAAGTTCGGATCACTTTAGCTACACCAAAGTGTGAGAAATCCGGAACTGAATTCTGTATGCACGTATTGAAAGTAGTTGGGTTCTGAGTAATGTATCTTTTTAATGAACCGTTGGATTGCTATAATTTTTGAGTGTGTTGTGGAATATTGAGTTCTAAGTGTAGCATAAAAATTTAAATAGGATCAGGTAAGTATTAGTACTAAAAATATTGGACAATCTGAAACTGTGTTTCGGTGAAACAGAATTCCTTTACAGCTATCTTCATAATTTGTTATGTCGTCATGCATTAATTGGCTTGCTACTTTGCATGAGTGTCATTAAGAATCACTATCACTTCTTAAGTAATCTTATTTATACACATACTTCTCTTCTATTCTATATGCCAAAGTTCAATACAGTGGCGTACTTCATTCCGTATTGGCGTGTTTTAGCCAATTCATACGGTGCTTTTGTTATAATGATATCTTTAAATTCAACCGTTGGAATATGATGAAATTTGAGTTGTCGTAGTTTACCTTGTTATAGAAGTACAGGAAATTTTTCACGCGGATCAGGTCACGTTTGCTACTGCAAAGCTTGCACAATATGTGACTATGGTCTATTGAGTTTAAATCCCGAATAGGGGACTGATTCTTATTTATCTCATTCGCCGCTTATCGGACAAAGCTGAAATTTCAGTATGATGTTTGTATATATGAAGGTTACCTATTGTAGAAATTTCATGAAGTTCTGATCACTTTAGGTACAACAAAGTGTGAGAAATCCGGAACTGAATTCTGTATGCACGTATTGAAAGTAGTTGGGTTCTGAGAAATGTATCTTTTTAATGAACCGTTGGAATGCTATGATTTTTGAGTGTGTTGTGGAATATTGAGTTTTAAGTGTACCATAAAAATTTAAAGAGGATCAGGTAAGTATTAGTACTACAAATATTGGACAATCTGAAACTGTGTTTCGGTGAAACAGAATTCCTTTACAGCTATCTTCATAATTTGTTATGTCATCATGCATTAATTGGCATGCTACTTTGCAAGGGTGTCATTGAGAATCACTATCACTTGTTAAGTCGTCTTATTTATACACATACTTCTCTTCTATTCTATATGCCAAAGTTCAATACAGTGGCGTACTTCATTCCGTATTGGCGTGTTTTAGCCAATTCATACGGTGCTTTTGTTATAATGATATCTTTAAATTCAACCGTTGGAATATGATGAAATTTGAGTTGTCGTAGTTTACCTTGTTATAGAAGTACAGTAAATTTTTCACGCGGATCAGGTCACGTTTTCTACTGCAAAGCTTGCACAATATATGACTATGGTCTACTGAGTTTAAATCCCGAATAGGGGACTGATTCCTATTTATCTCATTTTCCGCTTATCAGACAAAGCTGTAATTTTAGTATGATGTTTGTATATATGAAGGTTTACTGCTGTAGAAATTTCATAAAGTTCTGATTAATTTAGGTACACCAAAGTGTGAGAAATCCGGAACTGAATTCTGTATGCACGTATTGAAAGTAGTCGGGTTCTGAGTAATGTATCTTTTTAATGAACTGTTAGAATGCTATGATTTTTGAGTGTGTTGTGGAATATTGAGTTGTAAGTGTACCATAAAAATTTAAAGAGGATCAGGTAAGTATTAGTACTAAAAATATTGGACAATCTGAAACTGTGTTTCGGTGAAACAGAATTCCTTTACAGCTATCTTCATAATTTGTTATGTCATCATGCATTAATTGGCATGCTACTTTGCATGGGTGTCATTGAGAATCACTATCACTTGTTAAGTCATCTTATTTATACACATACTTCTCTTCTATTATATATGCCAAAGTTCAATACAGTGGCGTACTTCATTCTGTAATGACGTGTTTTAGCCAATTCATACGGTGCTTTTGTTATAATGATATCTTTAAATTCAACCGTTGGAATATGATGAAAATTTGAGTTGTCGTAGTTTACCTTGTTATAGAAGTACAGTAAATGTTTCACGCGGATCAGGTCACGTTTTCTACTGAAAAGCTTGCACAATATATGACTATGGTCTGCTGAGTTTAAATCCCGAATAGGGGACTGATTCCTATTTATCTCTTATCGGAAAAACCTGAAATTTTAGTATGATGTTTGTATATTTGAAGGTTACCTACTGTAGAAATTTCATGAAGTTCGGATCACTTTAGCTACACCAAAGTGTGAGAAATCCGGAACTGAATTCTGTATGCACGTATTGAAAGTAGTTGGGTTCTGAGTAATGTATCTTTTTAATGAACCGTTGGATTGCTATAATTTTTGAGTGTGTTGTGGAATATTGAGTTCTAAGTGTAGCATAAAAATTTAAATAGGATCAGGTAAGTATTAGTACTAAAAATATTGGACAATCTGAAACTGTGTTTCGGTGAAACAGAATTCCTTTACAGTTATCTTCATAATTTGTTATGTCATCATGCATTAATTGGCATGCTACTTTGCATGGGTGTCATTGAGAATCACTATCACTTGTTAAGTCATCTTATTTATACACATACTTCTCTTCTATTATATATGCCAAAGTTCAATACAGTGGCGTACTTCATTCTGTATTGACGTGTTTTAGCCAATTCATACGGTGCTTTTGTTATAATGATATCTTTAAATTCAACCGTTGGAATATGATGAAAATTTGAGTTGTCGTAGTTTACCTTGTTATAGAAGTACAGTAAATGTTTCACGCGGATCAGGTCACGTTTTCTACTGAAAAGCTTGCACAATATATGACTATGGTCTGTTGAGTTTAAATCCCGAATAGGGGACTGATTCCTATTTATCTCTTATCGGAAAAACCTGAAATTTTAGTATGATGTTTGTATATATGAAGGTTACCTACTGTAGAAATTTCATGAAGTTCGGATCACTTTAGCTACACCAAAGTGTGAGAAATCCGGAACTGAATTCTGTATGCACGTATTGAAAGTAGTTGGGTTCTGAGTAATGTATCTTTTTAATGAACCGTTGGATTGCTATAATTTTTGAGTGTGTTGTGGAATATTGAGTTCTAAGTGTAGCATAAAAATTTAAATAGGATCAGGTAAGTATTAGTACTAAAAATATTGGACAATCTGAAACTGTGTTTCGGTGAAACAGAATTCCTTTACAGTTATCTTCATAATTTGTTATGTCATCATGCATTAATTGGCATGCTACTTTGCATGGGTGTCATTGAGAATCACTATCACTTGTTAAGTCATCTTATTTATACACATACTTCTCTTCTATTCTATATGCCAAAGTTTAATACAGTGGCGTACTTCATTCCGTATTGACGTGTTTTAGCCAATTCATACGGTGCTTTTGTTATAATGATATCTTTAAATTCAACCGTTGGAATATGATGAAAATTTGAGTTGTCGTAGTTTACCTTGTTATAGAAGTACAGTAAATGTTTCACGCGGATCAGGTCACGTTTGATACTGCAAAGCTTGCACAATATATGACTATGGTCTGCTGAGTTTAAATCCCGAATAGGGGACTGATTCCTATTTATCTCATTCTCCGCTTATCGGACAAAGTTGAAATTTTAGTATGATGTTTGTATATATGAAGGTTTCCTACGGTAGAAATTTCATAAAGTTATGATCAATTTAGGTACACCAAAGTGTGAGAAATCCGAAACTGAATTCTGTATGCACGTATTGAAAGTAGTCGGGTTCTGAGTAATGTATCTTTTTAATGAACTGTTAGAATGCTATGATTTTTGAGTGTGTTGTGGAATATTGAGTTGTAAGTGTACCATTTAATTTAAAGAGGATTAGGTAAGTATTAGTACTACAAATATTGGACAATCTGAAACTGTGTTTCGGTGAAACAGAATTCCTTTACTGCTATCTTCATAATTTGTTATGTCATCATGCATTAATTGGCTTGCTGCTTTGCATGGGTGTCATTGAGAATCACAATCACTTGTTAAGTCATCTTATTTAGACACATACTTCTCTTCTATTCTATATGCCAAAGTTCAATACAGTGGCGTACTTCATTCCGTATTGGCGTGTTTTATCCAATTCATACGGTGCTTTTGTTATAATGATATCTTTAAATTCAACCGTTGGAATATGATGAAATTTGAGTATGTCATAGTTTACCTTGTTATAGAAGTACAATAAACTTTTCACGCGGATCAGGTCACGTTTGCTACTGAAAAGCTTGCACAATATATGACTATGGTCTGCTGAGTTTAAATCCCGAATAGGGGACTGATTCCTATATATCTCTTATCGGACAAAGCTGAAATTTTAGTATGATGTTTGTATATATGAAATTTACCTACTGTAGAAATTTCATGAAGTTCGGATCACTTTAGCTACACCAAAGTGTGAGAAATCCGGAACTGAATTCTGTATGCACGTATTGAAAGTAGTTGGGTTCTGAGTAATGTATCTTTTTAATAAACCGTTGGAATGCTATGATTTTTGAGTGTGTTGTAGAATATTGAGTTGTAAGTGTAGAATAAAAATTTAAAGAGGATCAGGTAAGTATTAGTACTACAAATATAGGACAATCTGAAACTGTGTTTCGGTGAAACAGAATTCCTTTACAGCTATCTTCATAATTTTTTATGTCATCATGCATTAATTGGCATGCTACTTTGCATTGGTGTCATTGAGAATCACTATCACTTGTTAAGTCATCTTATTTATACACATACTTCTCTTCTATTCTATATGCCAAAGTTCAATACAGTGGCGTACTTCATTCCGTATTGGCGTGTTTTAGCCAATTCATACGGTGCTTTTTTTATAATGATATCTTTAAATTAAACCGTTGGAATATGATGAAATTTGAGTATGTCGTATTTTACCTTGTTATAGAAGTAAAATAAACATTTCACACGGATCAGGTCACGTTTGCTACTGAAAAGCTTGCACAATATATGACTATGGTCTGCTGAGTTTAAATCCCGAATAGGGGACTGATTCCTATTTATCTCATTCTCCGCTAATCGGACAAAGCTGAAATTTTAGTATGATGTTTGTATATATGAAGGTTACCTACTGTAGAAATTTCATGAAGTTAGGATCACTTTAGCTACACTGAGAAATTCGGAACTGAATTATGTATGCAGTATTGAAAGTAGTCGGGTTCTGAGTAATGTATCTTTTTAATGAACCGTTGGAATGCTATGATATTTGAGTGTGTTGTTGAATATTGAGTTGTAAGTGTACCATAAAAATTTAAAGAGGATCAGGTAAGTATTAGTACTACAAATATTGGACAATCTGAAACTGTGTTTCGGTGAAACAGAATTCCTTTACAGCTATCTTCATAATTTGTTATGTCGTCATGCATTAATTGGCTTGCTACTTTGCATGCGTGTCATTGAGAATAACTATCACTTGTTAAGTCATCTTATTTATACACATACTTCTCTTCTATTCTATATGCCAAAGTTCAATACAGTGGCATACTTCATTCCGTATTGGCGTGTTTTAGCCAATTCATACGGTGCTTTTGTTATAATGATATCTTTAAATTCAACCGTTGGAATATGATGAAATTTGAGTTGTCGTAGTTTACCTTGTTATGGAAGTACAGTAAATTTTTCACACGGATCAGGTCACGTTTGCTACTGCAAAGCTTGCACAATATATGACTATGGTCTGCTGAGTTTAAACCCCGAATAGGGGACTGATTCCTATTTATCTAATTCTCCGCTTATCGGACAAAGCTCAAATTTCAGTATGATGTTTGTATATATCAAGGTTACCTACTGTAGAAATTTCATGAAGTTCTGATCACTTTAGGTACACCAAAGTGTGAGAAATCCGGAACTGAATTCTGTATGCACGTATTGAAAGTAGTCGGGTTCTGAGTAATGTATCTTTTTAATGAACCGTTGGAATGATATTATTTTTGAGTGTGTTATGGAATATTGAGTTGTAAGTGTACCATAAAAATTTAAAGAGGATCAGGTTAGTATTAGTACTGCAAAGATTGGACAATCTGAAACTGTGTTTCGGTGAAACAAAATTCCTTTACAGCTATCTTCATAATTTGTTATGTCATCATGCATTAATTGGCTTGCTACTTTGCATGGGTGTCATTGAGAATCACTATCACTTGTTAAGTCATCTTATTTAGACACATACTTCTCTTCTATTCTATATGCCAAAGTTCAATACAGTGGCGTACTTCATTCCGTATTGGCGTGTTTTAGCCAATTCATACGGTGCTTTTGTTATAATGATATCTTTAAATTCAACCGTTGGAATATGATGAAATTCGAGTTGTCGTAGTTTACCTTGTTATAGAAGTACAGTAAATTTTTCACGCGGATCAGGTCACGTTTGCTACTGCAAAGCTTGCACAATATATGACTATGGTCTGCTGAGTTTAAATCCCGAATAGGGGACTGATTCCTATTTATCTCATTCTCCGCTTATCGGAAAAAGCTGAAATTTCAGTATGATGTTTGTATATATGAAGGTTACCTACTGTAGAAATTTCATGAAGTTCGGATCACTTTAGCTACACCAAAGTGTGAGAAATCCGGAACTGAATTCTTTATGCACGTATTGAAAGTAGTCGGGTTCTGAGTAATGTATCTTTTTAATGAACTGTTGGAATGCTATGATTTTTGAGTGTGTAGTGGAATATTGAGTTGTAAGTGTACCATAAAAATTTAAAGAGGATCAGGTAAGTATTAGTACTGGAAAGATTGGACAATCTGAAACTGTGTTTCGGTGAAACAAAATTCCTTTACAGCTATCTTCATAATTTGTTATGTCATCATGCATCAATTGGCTTGCCACTTTGCATGGGTGTCATTGAAAATCACTATCACTTGTTAAGTCATCTTATTTAGACACATACTTCTATTCTATATGCCAAAGTTCAATACAGTGGAGTACTTCATTCCGTATTGGCGTGTTTTAGCCAATTCATACGGTGCTTTTGTTATAATGATATCTTTAAATTCAACCGTTGGAATTATGATGAAATTCGAGTTGTCGTAGTTTACCTTGTTATAGAAGTACAGTAAATTTTTCACGCGGATAAGGTCACGTTTGCTACTGCAAAACTTGCACAATATATAACTATGGTCTGCTGAGTTTAAATCCCGAATAGGGGACTGATTTCTATTTATCTCATTCTCCGCTTATCGGACAAAGCTGAAATTTCAGTATGATGTTTGTATATATGAAGGTTACCTACTGTAGAAATTTCATGAAGTTCGGATCACTTTAGATACACCAAAGTGTGAGAAATCCGGAAATGAATTCTGTATGCACGTATTGAAAGTAGTCGGGTTCTGAGTAATGTATCTTTTTAATGAACCGTTGGAATGCTCTGATTTTTGAGTGTGTTGTGGAATATTGAGTTGTAAGTGTACCATAAAAATTTAAAGAGGATCAGGTAAGTATTAGTACTGCAAAAATTGGACAATCTGAAACTGTGTTTCGGTGAATCAGAATTCCTTTACAGCTATCTTCATAATTTGTTATGTCATCATGCATCAATTGGCTTGCTACTTTGCATGGGTGTCATTGAGAATCGCTATCACTCGTTAAGTCATCTTATTTAGACACATACTTCTCTTCTATTCTATATGCCAAAGTTCAATACAGTGGAGTACTTCATTCCGTATTGGCGTGTTTTAGCCAATTCATACGGTGCTTTTGTTATAATGATATCTTTAAATTCAACCGTTGGAATATGATGAAATTCGAGTTGTCGTAGTTTACCTTGTTATAGAAGTACAGTAAATTTTTCACGCGGATCAGGTCACGTTTGCTACTGCAAAGCTTGCACAATATATGACTATGGTCTGCTGAGTTTAAATCCCGAATAGGGGACTGATTCCTATTTATCTCATTCTCCGCTTATCGGACAAAGCTGAAATTTCAGTATGATGTTTGTATATATGAAGGTTACCTACTGTAGAAATTT
>NC_039359.1:153194209-153194651 GCF_003573695.1 Papaver somniferum | reverse complement strand
TATCTCTTATCGGACAAAGCTGAAATTTTAGTATGATGTTTGTATATATGAAATTTACCTACTGTAGAAATTTCATGAAGTTCGGATCACTTTAGCTACACCAAAGTGTGAGAAATCCGGAACTGAATTCTGTATGCACGTATTGAAAGTAGTTGGGTTCTGAGTAATGTATCTTTTTAATAAACCGTTGGAATGCTATGATTTTTGAGTGTGTTGTAGAATATTGAGTTGTAAGTGTAGAATAAAAATTTAAAGAGGATCAGGTAAGTATTAGTACTACAAATATAGGACAATCTGAAACTGTGTTTCGGTGAAACAGAATTCCTTTACAGCTATCTTCATAATTTTTTATGTCATCATGCATTAATTGGCATGCTACTTTGCATTGGTGTCATTGAGAATCACTATCACTTGTTAAGTCATCTTATTTATACACATACTT